>NC_047505.1:9945851-10161752 GCF_902827115.2 Pseudochaenichthys georgianus | reverse complement strand
AAAGTGGGAATTGTGGAAATTGAATCTAATATAGAGTTAAATGAAACAGTAAGGCTATTTTTATCATCGTCAACATGAATATTAAAGTCACCTGGTGCACGGTACACTGTAACAAATAAGATTGGCTGCAAGGCTTTCCAGGTCGGATGCGTAAGACTAAAAACGAGACTTTCAAAGGAGGTATAATTTAATTTTGGTTTAGTATTGATAAGTAAACTTGAGTCAAAGATTGCTGCAACTTCACCTCCTCGGCCTGTGCCTCTGGCAATATGAGTATTGATATGGCTGGGTGGAGTGGCCTCATTTATGCTGACATATTCTTCATGTATCAACCAAGTTTCAGTGAGACAGCATATATCAATATTATAATCTGATATTAAATAATTTGCTTTATTTATTTATTTCAGTTAAAGTATTTTACTTATTGTAATGGTTTTTGTTTGTCAGCCGCTGCTGCCAGTCATTTGACTGTTTTAAAAAAAAAATACAGTTTAGATATGAACAGGGTCGGCCCTCGAACGCTGTCAATTCTCTTTATACATCCATGGCAAACACAAGAACATTGTGATTGCACACTTGCCAACTTCTCGAACACTTCCAATCACTCCATAATGATTCCAAGATCCTTTGGATCATCAATCTGCTCTGCACTTTGTTTTCAAATGACAGAGATTAAGTCAAAAGGCAAAGAAAGCAGAGGAACTAGCACATTACATGATTTGCACTGACTAGAGACCACTGTACATCGGTAAGATACTACATTGCGAAACCATCAAGTAATCCATGACAAAATGTTCTGCACTTCTTTGCTTTAGGTGTGGTGAAAACGGAGGAAAAGCATTGGAAATAGTAGACAGGATCACCACTTTAAGAACCGATAGCGCTCTCAATATGTCAATAGCATTAGGAATAGCGCACATTATACAGAGGGCAATCACAGCGGCTCTCTGTGACAGCAGCTTTGTCGATTTTTGAGCTAATTGTTGGGAAATTGTCGGACTTCAGGCAGAGATAAATCATGTAATAACAAATAAAAAAATGGTCTGGTTTATAAGTTTGTCATGCATTTCTTTATTACAACACCACACTTGTATTTGTTCAAATCCACCTCCAAATACAAGCAATTTTAAATCTATGATGTATCACAGATTACTACTCTGATTAACGCAATTACAAGGAAATTACGACCTTATTTTTTGCCACTGCTGAAAATAATCAAAGGCCTAGTGTAAATCTGAAAAAAACCTCTTTATTCTCCCTTATTTGGTTTCCCCGTTTCTGTCTCTTTTCATACAGAGATGACACTGAGTGATACTACACACACGTATCATCGTACAGTACAGTACAATAAAAGAGCCAACACAAACACCCCCGTGACATGCAGCTGATGCACAATTGAGGCTCTTCAGTAAAGGCACTATTTGTCACTTTGTATTTTACCAACGCTCGGTTTAATCTTGTCCTGAGGTGCCAAATGTATTAAATCCACTAGAATTGACTCTCTCACGTTCTGCTGTTTTCTCCCAACACAAAAGCAGAAGGGCAATTTTCACATGTGTAGGCTGTGGCTGTGTAGGCGAAACCCTCTCTGCATGTATTCCACATAGAGGAAAAACAAGCTCCTTGACAGTCACTCCACTATCCAGTCATGTTGGTTAAAAAAAATGCTTTTAATCCCAGAGTTTCTGTGTAAACTTAAATCCTCAGTGGGAGAATACATTTTTCTTTCGTTTTTCTGCATACTGTAGGCAAAATCAAGCTCAATCATCGTGTGTTGCAAGCAGCAGTCACCTAGTAAACTGCCTACACCACATTCCTTCAGCCTTATACATTTTCTTGAAAGATCAAATCAAAGATATAAAAGACTCATTTAATTTTCGATAAATATTAAATATTAACAGAATTGTCAAACGTTTCATTTGTTGCCTTCCCTTTCGACGAATTGTCATAGTGCACATTTAGCCATTCTGTCCAACATGAAATGCTATTTTTAGTGCATGAGTGACAGCTAGAGAGCCTAATAAACATAATTGGGCTCTATCAGCTGCTCTCTACACCAGGGGGTTTAAGGTGATGGAGAGTGTTGTCAGAGAGTTAGTTACCACCTTGGCTTTCAGGACACACCCCACACTTCAAAAACACTATGAGCTCATTATCCCCACATATGCATGTACACACACACACAACACACATGCACTGCATCTCTGTGGCAGTATACAGATAGTGCTGTACAGATAAACTAATGAGAACATTCTTCAAGTCCATAACCTTTACCTGAGAAATAGTGTGTGTTTGTGTGCGCACGGCCCTAACCAGCGCCTGATATCTTGACAGGGAGAGAATGGGTTGTCATTCATGAGGGTGGCGAGTCAGGCGGGAGTAATGTAGTGTCCACAACGGAGGGTAACGTGATGTCCCCATCCAACCTGTTGCTACTGTCTGCAGTAGATGCAGTTTTGCTGGCGTTTAGTGATGGTTGCTTTAACCATTTTCGTATAAATGATTATCCACAGATGTGTGTCACTGCTGTGGAAGCACTTTGTAAATGATGCATGCGCAGTGGAGCAGGTCACGCGCACCTGTCACAATTTGTTGTTTGTATTTTTCGCTCCGTTCTCTTTTTTGAATAGCCAGGTTTGCCAGGTTTGATCATTGCCTGTGGAGCCAGAATTGGGTCAATATTCTAGCGCGCAAAACAAGCTATTCACGAGCGAAAAATGTGCTTTTACACACGCATTAAATGACCATGGCGCGCAGATTTAAGCCCCTGTCACACTATCCCGAAATTGACACCCGATGGACACACGAATATGGAATTGTCAATTTTGCACGAAGATGGCCCCAAACCACACACGAAGGCAACATTTACATTACATTTAAGACATACAACTGCAATGAAAGTACCAAAAACAATTATGTTACAGTACTATGATACTGTACTGATATCTTCAGACTTTGTTCTTTACTTTATCCGTCTTTATATGTAGAAAATATTACGTTTTCTCCATAATGTTGTTTCCATAGCAACAACAACTTCCTGTCAACTCAACGCGTTAACTTGACAGCCCTAATATATATATTAGGGCTGTCAAGTTAACGCGTTAATAACGCAAACAAAATGAACGCCACTAATTATTTTAACGCGATTAACGCATGTGTATTTTTTTTATATATTATCATTCATATTACATCATCAATCAGATCACCGCAGTGACGTCACACATACTTTGGCGGGACTTGAAGAATCCCCGAGAAGATCCAGAAAATGGTCAACATTGAAGGGCAGATTAATGGTTATCAAAGTACAAATATCCAAAATCAGTTCAGTAACGGTTTTCAAAGGGACAATATTTACTCAAATTGATGGGTTTGGATGATGGGGGAAACTCGTGTCACAGGCTCTTTAAGACCCGCCTCCAGTCCGCAGCGTCACGGCCCAGTTCGGCTCAATCAAATTATTTGTACTAACTGAAATAGTTCTGGACTCGGCTTTCAGCACATTTTACAACATTTTGACCAACGATTTAAAAAAAGGGCTATCAGGTTCAGGTTATTTATTTGTACCCGTAGGTAGATTCTGTTTGCAGAGAAAAAGACAAGGGTTCCATCCTGACAAAACACAAACAACAGACACAATCCTAATAAAAGGACTAGTAAAAGTATACCCTGCAGAAGGAAAACACTAGTACAAACATGGACATTCAAAATTCACAATTAAATAAAATAAAAGGCTATACAAGTGTTTGTACTGAATCGACAACTCTATTAATCCCGCAAGGGGCAATTGGTTATGAGCAGTTTATGTCATGTACACAGGCAGGAACATACAGGAAGAAAACAGTAGTTGATTTAGTTTAAAAGGAAGTATCCGCTGATTAACATTAACACATTTTCTTTTCAGATTATTCTCGAGCATTAACACGTTAACATTGTCAGCCCTAAAATAAAATAAAAGGTTGCTGTTCATAGAGAGTGTCAAGAAAGTCACTTCTGTAACTTTGTTGTCCCGGCGTGGAGATGGACAGGCAGAGAGACGACTCTGGTCACAGAGTAGGAGGTGGGTGTGCAGCTTTGGTGGCTTGGATTTACTGCAAAAATTCGTCAACAGTTGCAGTTAGCTGATGCTCTGGTGCCTCAAAGGTTCAATACATCTTCACATAGCAGAACCACAGACAAGCTGTTGTGCTGCATCTGCATGGCCACACAGCAAAAACAAACACATATTTCTTGGTGGAGTAGAGGTAGGGCACGGCCTGATCAGTTCTGAGGACTGAGGGGGCCGTTTCTCCAAAACAATTATGTTGCACTTACCTGCACTGTACAGTTGTTGCAAAATTCCTGCATCGAACCTTGGCATGATAAAACTGCTAAAGCTAAACATTCACTATGCATACCCCTGCACCTCCATGTAAGGCCGTTGAACATCCCACAGAGCTTGAAAGGTGTACTGATTCTGTATATTTCCCGACTGATCAATGGCTGCTCCCACTATAATATCAACTTTTGTAATCTAATACGCTCACCTTAAAGGCAGTGGATGTCAACCCATCTTACACTTTTCATTAGACAATCCTTACACAATATTTAATTTCTTTATTTTTTAATGAAGAAACCTGGTTTTACTGGCTCACATCTGTACGTAACACTTGAAAGGTTTGACTTATTTAAAGACTTTGCAGTAGCACTTAAAATGATTTGGCTTCGGAAAAGTAATGTAGGCTACTAACAGGATTGTTGCCATTTTTACATTTGTATCCACATGGTTGATTGAACTTATTGTAAGTTGCTTTGGATAAAGGCCCAGCTAAATGGAATATAAATGGGTACTTTTTTAAATGGGTCCCTCCCCTTTTGGGAGCGTAGGGCAGAATTAGGAGGGAATTCCGTCTCGTAGCGTTTGTGCACTGTTTTGAAATGCTGCTCCTAAATTATCCTTCTTCGATAAAGCCACGCTCGCATTGCAGATGAGACAGATGGACTTTGAATTGGAATAGATACAAAAATAATCATCCTCCCACTCGGAGTAAAAATTATATATTTTGGGCTTTTTTGCTTCTGCCATAATTGCGGTCTTGTGTGTGTGCGGATTGTCACTCCTGTTCACGGACAACGTCAGCGAAATAGTGCCCACTGCCCACCAGCCACGCCCCGACACATGGGGTCACACTGGTACAGTGCCGTAGATTGAAGCCCTGTTCGCGGGGACGTGCAAACGTGACGTCATCGCCTGTATTGAGCGTTCGTCTAGTTTAATAAGCTTTTCTCTCTCTTTTGAAACATATATTTCCCATCAGATTAAACAGCAAACGGCTGAATAAATAATGGGCATACAATTGCGAGGAAGCTCATTTTAAGGACACTTTTCAGATAGTCACAATCTTCGTATTGGAACAAACTTCCGTTTTTGAGTGCACCCCTGCGAGATGGAGTTCATGACTTTATGAGCTGTTCATGAGCACTCATGAAACATTCATGAACAACTCATTATATGTTCACTTGTCATGTTCATGAACCAAAATTCTTAAAATGCTCATGAACCATTTTAAAGAGCAGTTCATGAAATGTTTATGAACATTGTTCATTCATATAAAGTTCCTGTTGTGCTCATGACAGACTTTTATGAGCAATTTATGAACTTTTCATGATCCAGCCAATCACAACATTATAATTAAAACCCCAAAAAGTGTGCATGAGTATTTCATGAACCTTTCATGACTATGAGCATTTCATGAATTTTGGATGATTGTGGCAAGTTCAGAATATTTTGGAATATTCATGAGCATTTTATGAACTTTTGATGATCAGTGTGATGTTTTTAAAGACCTCTTGAATATTCATCTACTATTTGAACATTTCTTTCTTTTTTAAAACTTTTAATCTTAAAACAAAACAATAGTGAATTTGAAACTGAACATTATCTGTATTTATTTTGGTGACATTCATATCATTTTATGGTTTATCTTTACTGTTTGAGAAGCAGTACGAGTAAGTAGCGCCAAGGTGGAACCTTTGGCAGGTGAGCGGTGACATCTGGGTTACCTTAGGGGGGGACACTTCCGCCCCCTCCTCAGAAGCAATCCAGACGATCAACCGGATCCTTTGTATAATTATTGCTGCTCCACTTTTCTGTTTTCTACAGGTCAGTACATAATGAAAATGATCGATGTTAACTTGTGTGAATTAGATATGATGTTGGAGATGTTTAGGAGAGTGTGTCAGAAGGTTGTGAGCATGTTTGACATAGTAACGGTATTTTAAAAATACTAAACTGTCGGCAACAATAGATGCCATTTTCGCGGGCTTCAGCCGCACCTGGGTAAATGTGACCTGAGCGAAGGCTCGCAGGCAGGTTAGCTGCTGCGCACGGGTAATATGTTTTGTTTACCTGAGTGCAGTCTTGCAGGCACATTGCCTTGTTTTTTGTTTATTAACATTGACAGTGTATTTTTGTGATCTCCATAATATGTTATATTTGGTAAAGATAGATATATTGATAGAAAGTATTATTTGATAGCGTTATGTGTTTATAGATAACAACCTGTCCTTCACTGCAAACATAGCTGCTGCAGATACATGCTTTACAACATCAGGAGGATGCGTCCCCAGCTGACCCAGAAAGCGACGCAGGTTCTGGTCCAGGCTCTCATCATCTCACGCCTAAACTACTGCAACTCCCTCCTGGCTGGTCTACCTGCATGTGCCATCCGACCTGCAGCTCATCCAGAATGCAGCGGCTCGTCTGGTCTTCAACCTTCCTAAATTCTCCCACACCACGCCGCTCCTCCGCTCCCTCCACTGGCTTCTGGTAACTGCTAGAATCCACTTCAAGACAATGGTACTTGCGTACCATGCTGCGAATGGATCTGGCCCTTCCTACATTCAGGACATGCTTAATTGTACACCCCAGCACGTGCACTCTGCTCTGCATCAACAAAACGACTCGCTGCACCCTCACTGCGAAGGGGACCCAAGTTCCCATCAGCAAAAACACGTGGGTTTGCTATCCTGGCTCCAAAATGGTGGAATGAGCTCCCCACTGACATCAGGACAGCAGAAAGCTTACACACCTTCCGGCGCAGACTGAAAACTCATCTCTTTCGACTCCACTTCGAGCAATAGAACTATTAACAAAGCACTTATGGACTGGCTTACCTAAAGCCAGTTGAGTAGCACTTGAAATGTTTTTGCTCTATGAAACCTGATGTACTTATATGATTCTGTTTTCTTCAAGTTTGTATTTTGTTGGTCGAACGCACTTATTGTAAGTCGCTTTGGATAAAAGCGTCAGCTAAATGCAATGTAATGTAATAATTTATATTGACTATGTTGAATTTCTCCTTGAGATACAGTAATTGACTGTGACAGACGGATAACTTAAATGGAGAAATGTGATGTTTGTAAAGTTCAGCTATTTGAATGTAACTGTGTACTTTGCATTTTGAATAAGAAGCATTCCAGACGATCAACCAAATCCTGTGTATAATTATTGCTGCTGCACTTTTCTGTTTTCTACAGAAATCATTTATTGTTGCTGTGGTACCCAAGCTTTTGGGACCTGTAACAAAAAATGTTGTGCAGCTGAGTGTCAAGAATTGCTTCAAATAGTGATAGGATTAATTGTAGTGCTCCACCTGTATACATGTTTGTTTGTTTGTTAATTTGAGTAAAGTTCCATTGTGATTGACATAATTGTTGTTTTCTATGGTTGCCAATTGACCCACAGTCAGTGGTTCATGAACAGTTCATGTACATGAACAGTTCATGAACAGTTCATAGCCAGCCATTGAATTATATTCAGTGACTGGGTATGAACTGTTCATGAACGGTTCATGAAGTTGTTATGAACAGTTCTTGATATGTTCATGAACAATTCTTGAAATGTTCTTGGTTGAATATCCCTACACACTCACTGAAAACTCCATTTCATGAATTGTTCATGAACCTGCCTAAAACCATATTCCATGAATTGTTCATGAACCATTCCAGCACAGGAGTTTCATGAGTAGTTCATGAACTGCCCTAGTGCCATTTAATGTTCATGTCACTTTCATGAACAGTTCATCAACTTTGTTATGAGCTGTTTATGAGCTGTTCATGAATATGGTTCACTAATATTTCATGACAAGTTCATGAACAGTTCACTTACCTTCCTACAGAACAGACAATGACAGGATAATATGTCATTTGTCAGTATAGTCCTATTTCTTAAAACCTTCTCTGTTGTTTAAGTGTCTGATAACCACAAATAGTAAGCAATGATATAACAGTAATGATATAACATATGTCAGACACTGTGTTATTTTCAAGCAAGCCTAAAAGATAATGTGTTCAAACTGGCTTCACTCGCTTTAATTTCTCCTTTGAATGTAATGTTCCTCTGTGGTTTCCTACTCAACACATGTTTGTATTGTAATGCCACTCATATTTTATTTTTTATTGTATTTTAAGGTGACATTGAATGCTTTGAAAGGTGCCCTAAAATAAAGTGTATTATTGATCTTATATCTGTGCCTATATCACACCATTAATGTTCCTTGTTTTAGATCTGCACTGTTCTCTATAACATGTTCAGCAGAGCAGGTATTTCTCCTGCCAGATATGGCACCCCCCCCCCCCCTACAACTTTGTCCAGGACAGTCACAACTTCACCAAAATCACACTGGTGTTGCCTGTTCCCCTCTAGTTTATGCTCACATAAGCATTTTACACTGGGCCCAGCAGGTACAAAACTAAAGAGGGGCTTCCATATCCGGCAGTGTAGGTGTTTGAGCTGCCGGATTTTGAAGCGCCCCTGTAATTTTGGCCAGGATAGTCATACACTCACCAAAATCACACTGGTGTTGCCTGGTCCCCTCTAGTTTATGCTCACCAAAGCATTTCACTCTGGGCCCAGCAGTTGAAAAACTAAAGAGGGGCTTCCATATCCGGCAGAGCAGACTTTTATTTCTGAGGAAGATTTTGTATTTGCATGCAGTCCAAGTCATTTCTACGTTTCTGTGTAATATCTGAATACAATTACCCTTTTTCCTGGCAAATAAAAATCCCTGTTTTAATAAGTTCCAGTGTTTTGAATTCTTTCAACAGCGCACAAGTTCTTTATTACCAGAACAGGGTTGGCTCCGGAGCCGCATGCAGCTCTTTAAGCCCTCTGCTTTGGCTCCCTTGACCTTAGACAAAAATAAGAAGGAAATTATATAGGCTACAAATATTTGTAGGAATATTTATATTTTGTTGCATGGTTGAAAAATGTTTTGTATCTTGTATTTTGAGGTGATACTGTGACACATAAAGAATGCGTTATATCCTGATACGGTCCCGCACCAGCGCATTTACTTGCAGGTGAATAACCTGACCCCCGGCTCGATGAGTGAACTATGGATACATTAAAGAAAATAAAAGTACCTAAGGAAAACAGAGGACGTAATCCTGCGTAGACAAAGGTATATGCTTGCACGTGTGCGTTCACAGCTAACGATGCTGGCGTCCGTTTGATAGAGAGAAGTTGTTAAAAGGTGCTTCAGCCTTAAGGCATATTGGAGGAAAGCCACGGAAGAGGAAGACAGCTGACGATCTACAGTCATAATTCAATCAGTTAACTATTTTTAGGGTGCAGATATGTTTTATTTATTTCAAAGTGGGCCCATTTTAATTGTATTTATATTCTTCAAATGTGCAGAGGACTCCTGTGCTGTGTTTAATTTATTTATCATTTTCCTTCATTAAGGTTGCACAATGTACTGTATGCCAGGCCGGTGCCATTGTCATCAAACAGGAGGTGGAGTACACCCCAATCAAGGTATGTATATTTTGTTAAAATAAAGACCTACACATTATTAATTTGCAGTATAACAGCTTGATAGGATGATTATAAAGAATCCTCTAACCTATTATTGTGATACTCATATTAATATCTAATTATCACACCCTCGAGTTACCCTCTGCAAATAGAATATTTCATGGTCTTTCTATTGTTGTCTTTCGTAGGTCACACAACCATTTGAACTCATTGGGATGGACTTGATTGGGAAGCTGGCAATAACAAAAAATGAGTACCAGTATGTCTGTGTCATGATTGACTACATGACCAAATGGGCACAGGCATAACCCCTCAGGACCAAATCTGCTGAAGAAGTGACCAGGTGCATTCTCAAATTATTTTATCAATTTGAAGCACCAAAAAGAATCCTCACCGATCAAGGCAGAGAATTTGTCAATGCCGTAAGTGTTTCTTAATAAAGGCTTAACATCATGCTTAATCAATGTTTACTTAATTTAAGTGTTATTTAAGACATTTCAATGTATTTTACACCATGCAATTATAATTAGTTTTGAGGAAGTAATTTCATGTTTTGTTCCACCAATGTTCAGATAAATACCCATGTCTGTCAAATTCTACAGATTAAAAGAAGTCTTTGTTCATCATATCATCCTCAGACTGGATTGGTGGAGAGGATGAATGGTGCAATAGAGGTGTTAATTCATGCCGTGTTCCATTATTAGAAGCAGCAAGAAGTACCTGTCATAAAGATTCAATATTTATTTAAATTTTGCTTAACTTTAATTGTTATGAAGACATATTTTGTGAGTTTAAAAAGATAATGCAGCTTATAACTAGAATGTTATAGAAACCTCTGTGTCTACATGTCAGAATTATAAGTACTTCAATCTCATCTGATCCTTTTTTTTCTTTTTTCAGAGCACTCAGCAAATTGGTCGGACAGAGGCCAGAGACGTGGGATGAGCACCTGGATGCAGTCATGTTTGGTCTTCGGACAAAAAAACAGATGACCACAAAATGTTCTCCCTATTTCCTCATGTTTGGGAGAGAAGCTCGCCACCCATCAGAGGTGCCAGACCACTACATATGAGGGGCCGTGTAGGCCAAAATTCAAACTCACCTCGCACACACACTACTGAAAACATCTGGCCTTGCACACACACTACTGAAATACTCTCACGTTCACTACTGAACAGCTCACACACACACTACTGAACACATCTGGCCTTCCACACACACTACTGAAATACTCTCACATTCACTACTGAACACCTCACACACACACTACTGAAAACATCTGGCCTTGCACACACACTACTGAAATACTCTCACGTTCACTACTGAACAGCTCACACACACACTACTGAACACATCTGGCCTTCCACACACACTACTGAAATACTATCACATTCACTACTGAACACCTCACACACACACTACTGAAAATTAAGCCTCACACACACACTACTGAAAACATCTGGCCTTGCACACACACTACTGAAATCCTCTCACATTCACTACTGAAAATTAAGCCTCACACATTCACTACTGAACACCTCACACACACACTACTGAAATCATCTCACGTTCACTACTGAACACCTCACACACCAACCCAGTCTCACGGCATTTCGTGTTCACCAACACTTTTTTTAATCTATTGATTCGTGTTCACCATCACGATTTGCCCCTTTTTTTCGTGTTGCACAGCACGATTTTAAAAGCAATGTATTTCTACTGGTAACGTGTTTCGTGCCTGCAGGCTGCAGCACGTCTTTTTCTCCGGTCGGGTCGTGGAAGACCGGAAGCTGTGTGGTTCATAAAAACATGTTCTTACTCAATATCAAGCCACAATTATTGCTTTTATTTTAAATCGTATAATTTCGGACTTTTGTTGCCGTCTGTGAGGAAAATAAACGGGGCTCAGAGCCTCAGGATACTGAAATCTGTATTTTTAAATATTTTTTTCCTTCTAATTTGTTATTCTTTTCAAAATAACACACTGTTATTTACTCACCAATAACACACAATTATCCTTGCTTTTATTTATTGGTTTAATTCCATAACCTCGGGCTTTTTTGGTGTCCGTCAGGAACTGAATTTCAAAATAAAAATAACCGGAAACAGACGTAGGCCTATAAGGGACATTTCGAGCATCATTGCGATTGTCAACATTTCTGAGTTTAAGATGGCCGAAAACACTACACTACCCATAATCCCCAGCTATCGTTTAGGACTACAGTTCCCGTAAGGTTACGCAGAGCGTCAAACAGCTGTGTGAAATGGAACGAAACCACGCCAGATTATCCAAAACTGGAATCTAACGCCTCCCCAGAACTACACATGCTGGCTATTGTGTTTCGCAAAATGTTCTATGGGACGTCTCTACTGAACGTTTTCGTTTTTCCCACAATTAGAAGTTGCCATTATTAAACACATTGGTGTTATCAAATGTAAAACATATAATTAATAAATGGGTGAAAATCACTTGTGTCCATAATTGATTTTGTATATTCTATATTTCTATATTTATACTTTCCCCCTATGAAAGTATGTACTCTTAATATTTTTTTAATCAAATATAACACATACAAACAATAATTCAATAACGTGCTTTAACCACTAGGAGGTGCACACAAGGTGCACACAGCCATAATAACTTTGTATTATTAGTGTGTATGTACAACATCTGAAGATGTATAGTTTTATGCATGCTTTCACATCATTTTACAGCATATTGCTATACTATTTCAGACTCAGTATTTACATTCTTACATTCAAAGAAAACCAGTAATATCTTTGAAAACTACAGTCCTTTTTTATGTTATGGTGTAAATATAACCTATCTATGAATTAGATCAAATGTAAAAGTCAGCCAAATTAGTGTTGATATTGCAAGGAGACGTATTGTGTGAAGAGAAATTGAAGATGTTGTTTAATTGTTGATATATTTATGATCCACGTCAAGTATTCAGTTTCGGCGCCATTTCTTCCAGTTTTTCCAAAGGTCTTCTCATCAGGGCTCTCTAAATAAATAACTACGGCAGATCTGTAGTATGTAATGCAGCCGAACCGTGTATTACAATGCCGTTATGTGATGACTTTCAAAGAGAAAAGCAAGAGCACTCGGAATTAAGTATTATTTTATTCCTTTAAAATGTTTTCCGGATTTCATATAATATAAACACCAAATCCCAGCATGCATTGCGGCTAACACATCCAATCAGTGAGCTTAAAACCATAGCTGAGGATCTTGGGTAATCGCTCGAAATGCCTACGTCTGTTTCCTGTTATATATATTTTGAAATTCAGTTCCTGACGGATGCCAAAAAAGCCCGAGATTATGGAATTAAACCAATAAATAAAAGCAAGGATAATTGTGTGTTATTGGTGAGTAAATAACAGTGTGTTGTTTTGAAAAGAATAACAAATTAGAAGGAAAAAAATATTTAAAAATACAGATTTCAGTATCCTGAGGCTCTGAGCCCCATTTATTTTCCTCACAGATGACAACAAAAGTCCGAAATTATACGATTTAAAATAAAAGCAATAACTGTGGCTTGATATTGAGTAAGAACATGTTTTTATGAACCACACAGCTTCCGGTCTTCCACGACCCGACTGGAGAAAAAGACGTGCTGCAGCCTGCAGGCACGAAACACGTTACCAGTAGAAATACATTGCTTTTAAAATCGTGCTGTGCAACACGAAAAAAAGGGGCAAATCGTGATGGTGAACACGAATCAATAGATTACAAATCGTGATGGTGAACACGAAATGCCGTGAGACTGGGTTGCACACACACAATACGGAAAATTAACCTCACACACACACTCCTGAAAAACATTTTACTGAAAGGTTCTCAGTAGGGAATGTGCATGTGTTTCACCTATGTGTGTGTGAGGGGATTCTTGCTGTAACGGAAGTCATTCTAATGTAACGGATGTCATTCTAATGTAACGGAAGTCAGTGGTCTCTTTGCTAGCCCCATTAGCTTCATTAGCTCCAGGCTGCTACTCCGAAGTGGTTGTTGTGTTGATGCCTGGTGGAGTATTCTTCATTGAAATATCGCACTTATCGTATGGCTCTGCGGTTCAAACAGACCGTCCATGAATGCAGTTTATTCGGTAATGTCACAGTCTTAAGGAGAACCCAAATGCAGCACTCGAGAAACCAAGGAGAATTGGTAATATCCTTTATTGGAGATTCCACTGGATCGGAGGAATACCAACCGGGCAGTATAACGCACCGGAGGACAGCGGGCAGAAGGTGAGTCAGGGACAGGCAGAGGGTCAGGGAGTAAGCGAGGCGGTCAGCGTGGATACAGGCAGGGTCGGATAACAGGCCAGGCAGGATAGTCGAGGGACAGGCAGGATCAGGAAACAGGCAGAGCAGGCAGGTCGGGGACAGGCAGGGTCGGAACCGGGTAGGCAATCTAGTGTTGAACGCGGGAGAGACAAGCATGAGGCAAAGTACAATCTGGCAAAGAGTGTGTGTCAGGTGCGAGTTTAAATACTGGCAGAAGCTAATGGGTGCAGAAGAGAAAGAGAGTGAGTTAACGAGTGGGTGTGGAAAACAGGTGAGACAGGTGAATGGAAAACTACTGGTGAATGATGGAGCAGACTATGACAGAACCCCCCCCTTAATGGACGGCTCCTGACGTCCCTAAATGCTAATCTACAGATGAAGGTGGGAGGTGGGATTAGTACTCATCTGAAAAAGTTCTTTCCGCCTCCCTCTCCTGCCCCCTGTGGGAATCTGCATCTTCATCAGAAGCCTGCCCCTCGCTGTCCTCCTCTGACGAGCTGACGGTAAGAGGAGAGACTCTCCCTGTGTCTCTGCCCGTCAACGTGACGGTCTTAGACGGTTGCTCGGGATTACGCCGATGGAACTCCCTGATGAGCCGGGGGTCCAACACATGACGAGCTGGAACCCAACACCTCTCCTCAGGGCCGTAACCCTTCCAGTCCACCAGGTACTGGACTCCTCTTCCTCTGCGACGGGAACGAAGAAGTCGTCGGAGAGTGTACGTAGGCCCGCCGTCAATCATCCGGGGGGTGGTGGGGGAGGGATCGCAGGAACCAAGGCACTCTCTCGGACAGGTTTGATCCTGGAAACGTGGAAGGTGGGATGGATCCGCAGAGTCCGAGGCAGTTTTAGCCTTACTGCTGCGGGATTGATTATTCTGACAATCTCAAACGGTCCAATGAATTTAGGTGCAAGTTTCTTTGAATCCACCCGTAAAGGAATATCCCGGGAGGAAAGCCATACCTTTTGGCCCACCTGGTAGACAGGTGCTTCAGAACGTCGGCGGTTGGCAGAGAAGGCGTACCGGTTGGCCGAACAGACGAGAGTTCTCCGGGCTTGATTCCAGGTCTGTCGACAACGACGGATGAAAGCCTGGACGGACGGACAGGTAACCTCCCTCTCCAGGGCCGGAAACAGAGGGGGTTGAAGCCCGTAAGCACACTGAAATGGGGACAGCTTGGTGGCCGAACTGACCAGAGTGTTGTGGGCGTACTCGACCCAGAGCAGCTGTTTAGCCCAGGCCGCTGGGTTCTTGGAGACTATACATCGTAAGGTTGTCTCCATCTCCTGGTTCTTTCTTTCTGTCTGACCGTTGGACTGCGGATGGAAACCGGATGACAGACTGACCGTGGCCCCAAGGAGCGTGCAGAATTCCCTCCAGAACACCGAGGTAAATTGAGGACCACGATCGGAAACCACATCAGTAGGCAGCCCATGGAGCCGGAACACATGAAGCAGGACCAGCTCTGCCGTCTCTTTAGCTGAGGGGAGCTTGGGTATCGGCACAAAATGAGCCATCTTACTGAATCGGTCTACCACCGTCAAGATGGCAGTGTGTCCGTTGGACGGTGGCAGACCAGTAACAAAGTCCAAAGAAATGTGAGACCAGGGGCGATGAGGGATAGGCAGAGGTCGTAGGAGACCAGCAGGAGCTTGGTGAGAAGACTTGTTCTGATTGCAAACGGGGCAGGCATTAACAAATTCCCTGGTGTCCTCCTTAAGTGTTGCCCACCAGAACCTTTGCTGGACTACCTCCCATGTGCGTTGGATCCCAGGATGGCAGGTGAGTCTGGAGTTATGAGCCAACTGGAGAACATCAGACCTCAACGTCTGCGGAACGAACAGGCGGTTCGGAGGACAGGCACTGGGTCCCGGCTGGTCCTGCTGGGCAGCCTTGACCCTCTCCTCCACCTCCCAGATGAGGGCGGCGACGAGCTGAGAAGTCGGAAGGATGGTGTCCAAGCCCCTGGGAATGTTACCTCCCTCTCCAAACTGACGAGAAAGAGCGTCAGCCTTAATGTTCCGAGAACCAGGGCGGTAGGAGAGGGAGAAATTGAACCTAGTGAAGAAAAGGGCCCATCTAGCCTGTCGGGAATTCAGTCTGCGGGCCGACCGGATGTACTCCAAATTCTTGTGGTCGGTCCACACCAGGAAAGGTTGACTGGTCCCCTCGAGCCAGTGACGCCACTCCTCCAGAGCCAACTTCACTGCTAGCAGCTCCCGGTTTCCCACATCATAATTCCTTTCCGCTGGAGTCAAACGCTTTGAAAAGAAAGCACAGGGATGGAGTTTTTGGCTGTCCATTGCTCGCTGAGACAGGATGGCTCCCACCCCCATATCAGAAGCATCCACCTCCAAAACAAACTGTCTTACAGAATCGGGTACTCGGAGGATGGGGCCGGAGGTGAACCTCGCCTTAAGGTTCTGGAATGCCTCCTCAGCCGAGGAGGACCACTGGAACATGACCTTAGAGGAGGTCAGGGCTGTGAGAGGAGCGGCCAAGGTACTGTATCCACGAATGAACCTCCGGTAGAAGTTGGCGAACCCGAGGAACTGTTGTAGCCGCTTCCGGGAATCTGGAACCGGCCAGGAAGTGACTGCATCAACCTTGGCAGGATCCATCTCGATGCTCCCTTGTCCCACGATGTATCCCAGAAAAGAGACAGAGGATGTGTGAAACTCGCACTTCTCCGTTTTAACAAACAGCGAGTTCTCGAGTAATCTCCTGAGAACCGCCTGGACGTGGTGCACGTGTTCTTTCAGTGTCTTGGAAAAGATCAGGATGTCATCCAAGTACACAAACACGTGTCGGTCCAACATGTCTCGGAGCACATCATTTACCAACGCCTGGAATACTGCAGGGGAGTTGGTAAGCCCAAAAGGCATGACTAGGTACTCGTAGTGCCCCGAGGTGGTGTTGAAGGCGGTCTTCCACTCATCCCCCTCGCGAATACGTACCAAGTGGTACGCGTTACGCAAGTCCAGCTTCGTGAATATGGTTGCTCCCTGCAACAACTCAAATGCAGAAGAGATAAGAGGCAGTGGGTATCGATTCTTGATTGTAATGTTATTAAGACCCCGAAAGTCGATACAGGGCCTTAGGGTCTTGTCTTTCTTCTCTACAAAGAAGAACCCTGCGCCAGCAGGTGATGAGGACGGGCGAATAATCCCAGCCGCCAGAGCGTCATTGATATAAGTCTCCATGGAAACTCTTTCCGGAGCAGACAGGGAGTACAATCGACCCCTGGGAGGGCTGGTGCCGGGATGCAGGTCGATGGCACAGTCGTAGGGCCGGTGTGGTGGTAGGGAAGTAGCCCTCGACTTGCTGAATACTTCCTTGAAGTCCAGATATTCCGGTGGAACTCCTGTAACATCCAGAACTTGGCTGGGGTTCCCCGAGCGTTGAGGCGCGGCAGCCTGTTGCAGACAGATCTGATGACAAGAGGGCCGATCCATGCGGGAAGTCAGTTCAATCAACCCATCCAGTGAATTGGGCAAATCAAACGACACAAGCTCATCTTTGATGTAATCCGCCAACCCACGCAGATAGGCGTCACACTGGGCTGCAGAATTCCAGTTGCTGAGGCGGCTCCGGGTGCGAAACTCAATGGCATAATCCACTATAGATCCATTACCCTGGCTCAGGTTCAATAGTCCTCCTGCAGCGTCTGGACCCACAGACACGGGTCCAAACACCTTGCGCAGCTCCGCAGAAAAAGCGGGGAACGAAGAGCAGGCGGGTGTTTGTTGCTCCCATTCCGCTGTGCCCCACAGTCGGGCTTTCCCAGTCAAATGATTGACCGTGAACGCCACACGAGCAGCTTCAGAAGCGAAAGTGTGTGGCTGCAGTGCAAACAGGATAGAACAGTTCGTAAGAAACGGGCTGCAGCCCTCCGGTTCCCCGGCGTAGCGCTCCGGAGTTCCCACCCGAGGCTCCGGGGTAAATCCCATCAGAGGTGATGCAGAAGCGGGTGTCGACGGCATAGGAAGAGGCGCTGGAGCGGCCACTCCTGCCACTAGCTGCTGCACAGTAGCCGTTAGCTGCTGTAGCTGCGCAGCTAAATAGGTTAGCGTCTGGTCATGTGAAGATGTAGCATGATGAGCCTCGGTGGCCAGGGCGGCTATCGAGGCTTCCTGCCTCTGGAGAGCGTCCTCAACTCTCTCGAAACGGTCTCTTGGTGAAGAGGAGTGCGCTGGGTCCATGTTCTGGCCAGATTGTTCTGTCACAGTCTTAAGGAGAACCCAAATGCAGCACTCGAGAAACCAAGGAGAATTGGTAATATCCTTTATTGGAGATTCCACTGGATCGGAGGAATACCAACCGGGCAGTATAACGCACCGGAGGACAGCGGGCAGAAGGTGAGTCAGGGACAGGCAGAGGGTCAGGGAGTAAGCGAGGCGGTCAGCGTGGATACAGGCAGGGTCGGATAACAGGCCAGGCAGGATAGTCGAGGGACAGGCAGGATCAGGAAACAGGCAGAGCAGGCAGGTCGGGGACAGGCAGGGTCGGAACCGGGTAGGCAATCTAGTGTTGAACGCGGGAGAGACAAGCATGAGGCAAAGTACAATCTGGCAAAGAGTGTGTGTCAGGTGCGAGTTTAAATACTGGCAGAAGCTAATGGGTGCAGAAGAGAAAGAGAGTGAGTTAACGAGTGGGTGTGGAAAACAGGTGAGACAGGTGAATGGAAAACTACTGGTGAATGATGGAGCAGACTATGACAGGTAAGTACAATTCAAACACTTTATTTCTTACTTGTCTTTTTATTCAGCTAACAAGCGAGACGAAGCTACATCTGTGCTAACGATGCTATCCGTAGCATACAAGTTAAAACATAATGGAGAAGTGTAACACATTAAGAAGGTTTATACTGTAAAATATAAGGCTTCTCGGTGAGGTTGGTAAAATAAGGTCATGCTTGTACATTAGTTAGTTTGCTAGTTAGGTAACTGTCAGTGTTGGGAAAGTTCACTTTCTACATGAACTAGTTCAGTTCACAGTTCACACATTTTAAAATGAACTAGTTCAGTTCATAGTTCATAATTCAAAATTTTGAACTAAAGTTCATGGTTTCAAAAATGAACTAATTTATAGTTCATAGTTATTTTTTCAATACGTTGCTGCGAGCTATTATTTGTCTCCTGTACGATGTTAATGGGCCATTTCAATGTTTACAATATCCTCAGAGGGCCGTACAAGTTATTGCCCTCTGCTTAAAAAAACTAAAATCACAGCTCATTCATTTCATTCTGTGCAAAGAAAAAGCAACCTCTGAATCCAGATATCTCACCATGACTCGCGTATGCATGCACGTGCACGGAGTGGCGTGACCACCCAAACAGAAAGATATGGACACAAGATGTGTGCAAATGTATTTAGTTTCCTATCCATGTGAACATGATTTAAGTGGGGGGGGGACCTAACCTCCTCTAGAGGGGTCCGGGGGGCATGCTCCCCTGGGAAGATTTGTTGCACTATGAGAGCAACATGAGATCTATGGACACATCTCTCAACACCCAAACACAACTGTAAGCAGATTTTCTTTTAATTTATGGATATTTGACAAATCACTCCCCTTTGAAACTGTATTCTTCTTTATTAATAACTGTCATATAGTATTTTATACCTGTTTACTTTATTCTCTTGTTTTTTTTCTAACTATAATGATCATATAAAGATGTGCCTTTACCTCACTGGTTGTAGACAAAGCTTCTTATATTCGTTAGCATAGCTAGCTAACCAGATGCTAATGATAACAACACAGTTATTGACTGTCTGATCAGTATGACAGATGAGCAGATCGCCACTGGGCTTTCAACTAAAGACACAGACACGCAGAGACTGCGGCATGTGTATGGACTTATCGGTACTGCAATTTCTGAAGTGCTGGAGTGGCGTTCTGGTGCTCTCCGTCAGAACTGCACCCCTGTCAGTCGAGACATATACCACGTGATGACACGTTAGGCTCGTGTTGTGTTCAAGGACCCTGACCTTGGCCAGGAAAAACAGACACTAGCTTGTTTAATTTTTTTGCGGTCTAGATTTCTTTCATTTTTTTATTTTTTGCGTGTGTTTATAAATTACCTCGAGGGCCGTACCAAATTGTCTCGCGGGCCGTATACGGACGGAGGCCGGAGGTTCCCCACCACTGTCTCACTCTGAGCGAGTGCTGCTGCAGCTGCTCTCGGCTTCGTCCATACTAATTCATTCATTCAATGCTCGCCGGTTCCGCGGTTCCACATTGTTTGTTGTGAGGAGTCTGATATATTTAGTATATTTATATTTTAGTGCGACAGCCAGGGGTGACAGGCGCGTACGCGTCACAGGCAGCTTGCTGTTGCCAGATTGGGTGGTTTTCCGCATTATTTTGAAGTGTGTTTTAACTGGGTTTTCGGCTGAAAGGCATATGAAATCTGGCACACTTTTGAACGCCGTTATAATACAGTGCTGAGAATGAACGCACTTTTGAACGCCGTTATACAGCGCTGAGAATGAACGCGTTCTCAATTACGTTCATCTAGCGGAAATACAGTACGTTCAGTTCACGTTCGCCCAAAATATGAACGCGTTCATGAACGATCACTGGTAACTGTATACTGTTATTGTTAATTTAAAATAGCTATGCTCGACGATGCAGACAGCTAGCGTCACATTAGTGTTGAAGAGCAGAGTACTGTATGAGAGTAACCTCACTATAAGATCTGTGTATCTGAAAAATATGAATCTCACATTTCCAGTTGGTTCCAGAAATAACATTGACGTAGATATTGCAATATGGTTTGTTGAGCTGGAGTTGATTATTGAAGCTTACTGGTTAACGTTCATCATATTAAACGAACGAACCCAAACGTTGTTTTTATTAATATTATTACCAATACTTACTTAGCATTTTATTATCATTACACTGGAGAAACCGACTTATTGTGGCAGCAGAACATGAACATGTAACTTAATGCCTGCATTTGAGGACGAAAAATAGCTAAGTCAATGCTTTAGGGACAAGGAAATGATTTGTTTAAATATTAGATATGACGTTATGTGTGCTTCTGTGACAATGAAGCTTATTCATTGAATTACATTTGTTGAAGATGTTTGTCTTTTACCCTTACGTGTGTGTTACAAATGAATGTGAATATGGCATAGGACAAATATTTAAATTGACTGTTGACGATTCTAAAATAAAAAGGACCACAACTATACAATAATACACAATCCAACTGATAAGATACAGTAAGGGCTTTGATATCCAGCACTTTCTTTAAGAATAACAAAAAGATTATCACATGACATTTGCATGTAAAAAAGTCTGTGACCAACACATTGTTACTTTACATATATATATGTTTGTTTAAAGTTTCCAGGTGATGCGGCAGACATACCAGAGGATGCTGACCACGAGAGACAGACCTATTCCTAACATCAGTGAACTTCAGCATGGACTCAAAGGTACAAGGAATCGAGAAACGTTCTGGTTTAAATAGATAAAGTAACAACTATAATCAGCTTTCACATTTCAATGTATTTAAGGCAATTTTTATTTTACATTGTGAGAATTGCTACCATTTGTCTCTACATATTGTCTGTAAAAGACGTGGTAAAAGTGGTTCTTGCAGTGAGACAACCGAGCAGTTAAATATTATTTAATAAGATATTTTAATGTTGATTAACTGCAGACTGTTCATTCATAATCTGATTATCTTTGTAGTACAAAGTGATGAATTAAAAAAACAAATTAACATTTAAAAAATACATTATTTCTACAGCCGCTAAATAAACAAACGTTTCATAAATAACACACTTGCTCTGCAATCAATAATGTCATATGTTTCTTGTCATTTCTGTTAGGAAAGGACATACCTGAAGGACACAACTGCCTCACCGTTTTCTCAAGAGGGGCAAGAAGAAAATGAAAAGCTGATTTCAGATTAAAGACCAATACAGGACATTCACTAAGAAACTACACTTTTATTGTGAACACAAAGTCAAACAGGACCATCATTTGTTTGTGGCAGCTGAGCCCAGTATGGGCTCACAGATGCAGTTAGGTGGTTTCTTCATCAGACCTGGTCCTCCTCCATCAGGCCACGTCCTCCTCCATCAGGCCACGTCCTCATCCCAGAGAAAGACCTCTCCACCTTCTCCAGCCAAACCCACAGACAGGACATCCGTCACGCTGAGTCTCTGCACACTGTCTCAATTGATCCACACTGTGAATATGAGGGGGAAATGTGTGTCATAAATGCTTTAGACAATAAGAAATATGAAGTTAACTGTAAGGAATGTCTCATTATTTTTTAAATAGACAAAACTATTACTGTATTTCAATATCTCATGTCTGAAAGTTTAATTTAAAAGAAGAAGAGGCCCCAAAAATAAAGATTGGTATATCAATAAATGTAGTTGAGAGGAGGCACACAGGTAAGAGCATATAGCTACCATCACATGTAACTAAGCTTGACTTGAATTTATTAAAAGTATAATTAAGTAACAGCAACAAATCAATAGCAAATCGTGCACACATGTGAATCTTTGCTGGGTCCACTGTTGAATTTACCACATATTGTATGTTTTAGAAACCTTAAGGCATTTATAGATTTATATGCAAGTAATATCCCAAAACTCAATAAATACCGTAGATTATTATTGAAAGTTATGCTGAATAGTTTCATGTTCACTTACCTTAAGCAACGTAAAACGTGCAGACCGGGGGGGAATACAAATACTTCATTCATCCGACAAAAATACGACACAGTCTAATTGCTGGTTGTCTTGTGTTTTTATGGGATTTGGATAACGGATTTATTCTATAAAATATTTTGAATGGTTTTCACTTAATACTGTTATAAAGTCGGCTGCGGACAGCCGGGCTGTAGTAAATAGTGCAGCAGATCTACTCAGCTAGCTCGCTAGTTAGCATTATTAACGTCAGCTATTTATGTACATTTTCAAGTTCTGCTTGAAAGCAAGTTCCTGCAAACTGTTCAAACAAACGCTTGAACTTGTACCATTTATAATCTGTATGTTTGAATATGAATCTTAAATAGGCGTGACGTTGAAGCAGCTGCAGTTCCTTTAAGCATACCGTTAGCATTTTGCTTCTGGCTACGAGATTTATGATTTGAAAATTATAAAAGTAGGGTAGACATGTGGATATTATCCGCGATAACAAGGTAGATTATCCGTTCAGTAGTGAATGTGAGAGGATTTCAGTAGTGTGTGTGCAAGGCCAGATGTTTTCAGTAGTGTGTGTGTGAGGTGTTCAGTAGTGAATGTGAGAGGATTTCAGTAGTGTGTGTGTGAGGCTTAATTTTCAGTAGTGTGTGTGTGAGGTGTTCAGTAGTGAATGTGAGAGGATTTCAGTAGTGTGTGTGCAAGGCCAGATGTTTTCAGTAGTGTGTGTGTGAGGTGAGTTTGAATTTTGGCCTACACGGCCCTTCATACTACATGGTTGGTTAACCTAAATACATTGAGTCTAATCTAGGCTATGTGTGCATCATTACATGTTTACTTTGAAGTTTTTTATTAAATATATTTTCTGTATTATACAAGTTTGACACCAGCGAGTTTCTGTGTCATCTCTGGCAAATGAGAGTAATGTATTTCTACAACTTTTTGCAAAGGTTGATGGTAGTGTGGAGGATGTTGTGGGCCAGGAGAGTTTAACAGAGGAAATCCTGCACCTGGAAGACACCCTGAAGGAAGCCAGGGAGAACGTGACAAGGGCTCATGAGAAAACAAGGCAACGTCTGAAGTCTGCTAGCGGAGACCGTTTTTAAGGTTGGAGAAAAGGTTTGGAGGCAGAACAAACGCAGCCAGCAGAGGAAGGGAGGCAAGTAGGAGCCACATTTTCTTGGTCCATTTACAATCGTCAACCTTCAGGGGAAAAGTGCAGACCTGCAGGGGGGAAAAGGGGCCCTCATACATAAAGTCAGTATAGATCACCTGAAACATTGTAAAGAGGAGGGCCCAAGAATCCCACAGAACATTAAGGGTGCAAAACCAATGACAAGACCATCGGTCATAGTGTTTGCTGGAGAACCTGCATCCTCACCAGCACCACCTGCCACAGGACCTGCAGCCAATAGAGTCTGGCTGCAGACCGCAGCAAGGAGGCGGATCGTATAGGGGCGGATCCTATAGTGAACGACAGGAGCCGGCTCTCGCCCGCGAACGAGCCGTTTTTTGTTTTGTTTTTGCGGAGGGATCTAGATCGGCATGAAGGCACATTATGTGTAATGTGGACATTATCCCGCTTATTACACATGGCCACATTCTCAACAAAGTAACGACATGACTCCCAATAATAATTGAAATGCTTTTATGGATTTAGAAAAATATTTTATTGATTTAAAAAATAGTTGTATGTATTGATTTAAATTGACATGCATCCGCTAAGAAAAGTAGTTCGTTGTTACTGTTTGAACTAACGTAACAACGGCAGGAACTGCTTCTATAGTGTTTTTGAGGAGCTTTTTGATTACAGATTTGAAAACATCGTTGCTTGCTTTAAAAGTAGCACAATTCATTATGTCAAACCTTGGAAAGTATCTAGATATCCCTGCCCTAATGCCAAAAGTAACCGTTTGATGTCTATGTCTGGACCGCTGCGTAAAAAGGAGGGTTTCTGCCCCATTACTTCTCTTCTTACTTCTATAAGAATAAAACACGGAGGAAGGAGATCTCTTTTTGTCCCCCTCTTCTCCCCGCTGCAGCCTAGCAGCTGATCTCAAAGCACGCTACCCTCTCCTGGAGAAAAACTATATGTATATACTTTATATAGGTTGATACAGTAGCCCCTTTTTTAAATAGTTTTTATAGGTGTTGCTATCTGTTTTGTGTAGCGTGGTTCTACAAGCAAGTCAATGCATTCATTGGGTGGTATCAGAGAGTTACACGGGTCTGTAAATGCAATGAAAACAATTGGCCACAGCAAATAATTTATATTAAACATGTAATTTTTACTTTTGAATACTTCAGTAGGCTACAAAGGATGTATTGAATAATTTAAGTGATATATGTGTACACATATACATCATTCATTAGTCAAAACAGGGCTACATTTGATTTAATTAAAAGGTATAATATGTGGTAAACTGAAGAGCCCTTTGGGAGACGAAAGAGCTAGCCGGCTCTTCTTGGTGAGCCAAATGATCCGCCTCACCAAGAAGAGCCGGAATTCCCATCACTAGAACGAATGACTTCTTCTGCGAGGATTTATAAAAGCAGCTGGAATCCCTTAAGTTGCTATTGGATAAAAAAAGTTAGGAAACGCCCCTATACGATCCGCCCCTATATGATCCACCTCCTTGCATGGGTCTGCAGCCAGACCCATCTCCCTGCAGCAGCTGTACAACCACCTCCATCCTCACCAGCACCACCTGCCACAGGACCTACATCAGCTGTACAACCACCTCCATCCTCACCAGCACCACCTGCCACAGCTACACCCACCCAGGTCCAGACTCTACCAGACAAAAGTAAGAAATCTTTACACACCTGCTTGTTCTCTGACTTGGAATGCTTTACAGGCTAGTGGTATTTATTCATGTTATTCATATGTTGAAATGCTTTTGTATTGTTCTTGCAGTTGTGGAAAACGCTTGGGCAGGGAATGGGAGCCATGTTCTGGTGTCCAAAATTGGTCCTTGTTACAGCCGCTGCTACCTTGTACCCTTAACGGCCCGTCTACACTACAGGCATCGAAAAATGTTTTCAACGCTTCGCCCATTCACTTGAATGGGGTGACGTAGTTGATTTTGAATATTCGCCGAACTGCATTGTGGGGAGCGAAGCGTGGCTTTGCAAGCATCGCGAGCATCAAAAGTTGAGCAATGTTCCAATCAAATCATGCGTATGCAAATCTGACAGTACAAGCGCTAGCCAATCAAACCGCGTGTATGCTGGGAGAGAGTACGCAGGTCATTTCCTCTTATTCAAACAAATGGAGCGGTAGTGAATCACCCAGTGCTGTATGATGAGTCTCTGTTCATCTACCGGGATACAAACCGGAGGAGCGAGGCATGGAGGGAGGCGGCAGAGACAGTGGATGAAACTGGTAGGTTTTCGCCTGTTTGGGGATTTTATATTGTAGGAGCAAACACAGTAGTGGTGGCTTAAAGCCCAGCTCTGCTCCACGCCGTCCGTTAGATGAGCCTGGTCAGATTAATAAGAAAAGGAGTTCAAAACACCGGCATAAAAGTTATAACAATAATCTGATTTTAATGGTAAAAAAACACAATACGAAAATACAGAGTGCCCTGTAACAGAGCACTCCGGGCTCTCCGCTCTACTGCCGTGCGATACAGATATCGGGACCAGCCAGTCAGAAACAGGGGGCACCGTGCATGAATAAACAACAGTATATATGGACCTTTTGGGGCGGAGAGTCACTGCTTATCTTCCACCGGACTCTACTCCTTTAATTTCCCAAGGAAGGTTTCACACAAACTATTCTTTCTCAAACAATCAAACATTGTACACAGATATATTGGTGCTTGAGATTATATTGGCCCCAGAAAGAACCTTGAAAAAGAACATATGTGTGTGTGTTTGGTGAGAGGAAGTGTATGTGTGTGTGTCTGTGTGTGTATGTTGATATCTAGGTCAGGGAGTGTATTGTGCGTGTGTCAGGGTGTCTGGGTCATGGAGTGTAAGTAAGAAGGTTTATATATATAGGATTACTTTAAAACAGTCCCAAATAATACATGTTTACTTCAATACAGTTTAGAACAATATCCGTTTGCTTTAATATCCAGTTTACTTCGTTTTAACATTGCTATTGCTTTGTATGCCGAGGGCGGGCGGGAGATTCCTGATTGGTTGTTGGTCGCCTTGGGCGTGAGAAATCGCCAAGCCTCAGACATGCCCAGCTTCAAGATTTGTTGATGCCTGTAGTGTAGACGGGCCGTAACTCTGGTTGTGTGTGTAGATGTAAATGAGCTGTGCAGTTCCTCTGCTATCATTGGCCGTCCCGACCTCTCAACATCCGCGGGGATTGGACAGACGTCACTCAATCCCTGCTCGATTCTGCCACGTCATCCGGGGGAGGAGTATAAAGGCTGGGCACGGACACCATTCGGGAGGCTCTGTATTTTGTGACAGACGCCTCAACTCCCTCCTTGTGACAAAGCCTTCATTCCGTGATTTAGTTAGACTGCTTAGCAGTGTGTTTTCTGTGCCTCGGTAGACTGCTTAGCAGTGTGTTTTCTGTGCCTCGCTAGACTGCTTAGCAGTGTGTTGTAGCCTTTTTGTGTGTATTGCTTAGACCCAGGTGAGTAGTGCCTGTAGATCAGCATTTGTGTGTGTATTGCTTAGACCCAGGTGAGTAGCGCCTGTAGATCAGCATGTTTGTGTGTATTGCTTAGACCCAGGTGAGTAGCGCCTGTAGATCAGCATGTTTGTGTGTATTGCTTAGACCCAGGTGAGTAGCGCCTGTAGATCAGCATGTTTGTGTGTATTGCGTAGATCCAGGTGATTACCTGTAGACCCGCACCAGCTGTGTTCTTCCACAGTCCGTTTTGTTTATTGTTTTGTTTCCACTTTAGAAGTGAGATTTTCTTTCCTTTTGTATAGCTGGGCAACTCTTTTGGAGACCCCTTTTGTTGGAT
This sequence comes from Pseudochaenichthys georgianus, assembly GCF_902827115.2. Lineage (NCBI taxonomy): Eukaryota > Metazoa > Chordata > Actinopteri > Perciformes > Channichthyidae > Pseudochaenichthys > Pseudochaenichthys georgianus. The sequence goes on along the minus strand of NC_047505.1, from coordinate 10,134,061 downwards.
AGTGACAGGTTGGGCCAAGCTGTTTGTGTACATAATTGTACTTACTTGCAGTAACAAATAAACCACCGGTAACGTATACCAATTCTAAGCTGGTCGTGTCGTGTCCTTTTGGTCCCCCTAGCCCAATTGGGAACGTAACACTCCTTATAAAATGTATTACTGGGACATAAGGCAAATTCGTCCAAACATGGAGCTTGAGAGTGAGGTATGATCTTTTCAGCATTTTAAATTAAATTCATGGCACCTATGCAGAATGTGTTGGTCTTAAATGTTATTCTTTATATTAAAAACATGTACATATGCCCATAGTGCATTGTAGGTGCAATACATCTTCCTTGCTGTTCTTTTATAACATTGATGAACATCTTTTATACTATTTTGTTAAAGGTAATAAATGCATACCTTGCTGTGAAGACAGAGAGCCACCTTCATCGACACGTTTGAGATGACAAACATTTTGAACAACGGCACATCAAGGCTCAAAGTTAGTTGCTGATAATTACCTATCCCAGCCATGTCAATAAGTGAAACAAAAGTTCTAAAGTGTTTTTTAAATATATATTTCAAATTGATCCATTGGACTATGATGTAATATTGGGGATCGTCAATGATCACCACCACTGGACATTAACGGTGAGTGGAATCAAGGCATTATTAAATACATATTCCTGTAATCTCCCTGTGAGTAAAATAAAATAAAAACGTTTTATTTGATTTCCTCCCGTTCTTTGTTCTGTCTTAATAATTAATTAATATCACATATGCGATAAGTACAATTATAAATCTTACTGTTCTTTTACAAAAACTAATATAATGCATGAAGAATATTGAGGGTGGTTGGAGTGGTAGAGGGATTTTCCACAATGCAACATATTCTCTTTCTACTCTCATGACATGATTATATAGGATATGTATCCAGCCCAAAAGAGGTGCCAGTTCTTGGATCCATTAGGGGAGTCCGCTGTAAAAGTGAAAAGGTGCACGGCGATAACAAGGTAGATTTGAAGTACTGTTTTTCAGCTGTCACCATCTACTATACATTTTAGATAGAATACAACAGATGTAAAGATCACAATTATATATTCTTTCCACAACTCAGAAGGTTCTTAAAAAGTAAAGGGTATAACATTTCGAAGTTGAAGTGCAACTCACCCCCTCACCCCCAGCAACCAGATGGCACCTCATGTGGGGTGTTTGCCTTAAAGGTAACACCAAGTTACACTTTTCTTTGAAAGAGCTTACATGTAAACGGCTAGTGTAACGTACACACATTTCCGGCTTCCTTGATAAACACAACTCTATTGACTCAATTTTCTTTGCAATAATATTTTTTTAAATATTTCCTTTCATTTCACTGAAGTTTGCTGAAAGCATTTTGAGGTCAGAAGATGACATCTCCTTCGCAACCACAACACAGGCTATTGAAGAGCACAGAAGGAACATAGCCACAACTCTGATCCAACAAACTGGTATGTTTACTCTTGATAGCAGATGTATTGTAAATATAATGTTTCCCTAAATGTATTTGTCTAAATTCATAATCTTTTTAAGGATACACCGAAAAGCTGAATAGGTTAGACAACATTTGTAATATTCAGTGTGAGAAAACGTTTTTAGAGAGTACTTGTCCATGGACAAGTGAGTTTGGCAATTTACTTGTCCGAATACATTTTTCACTTGTCCAGAATTGACAAAAATTGGGGCCACTGGAATCTTCTTCTTCGTCATCGTATTTTTTACATTTTCCCACGTTTTTATGACACCGCTAATGTAAGTGAGCGGTAAGATTTTACTGCATCACACATAGGGTTGGGTATCGTTTGGATTTTAACGATTCCGGTTCTGCTTTTCGATTCCGGTTCTTTGAGAGGATACAAATAAGTCCCATGACAAACTGGGAGAAAAATATATTTATGAAAACATTAAGTCAAATCTGTATTCCTATTTACAAATCACTTCATACTGTTTAATTTCTTACGGTTATTGAATACAATTATATAAAAATGATCTCTGCATTGTTTAGTTAGTTCCAAGTGGTGCAGTTTGAGAATGTACAAAGACTCCAGCTCATTCAAAACTCTGCAGCTAGACTACTAACGAATACCAAAAGGAGGGAACACATTAGTCCTGTCTTAGCTACTCTACACTGGCTTCCTGTGACTTTCAGAATTTATTTGAAGGTGCTTCTCCTCATATACAAAGCTCTAAATGGACAAGGACCCAGCTACATTGCTGACTCTCTAATGAACTACACACCTGCCAAAACACTGCAATCATCAGATGCAGGTCTATTAGAGGTCACCAGAAAGAGTCATAAGAAATCGGTGATGCAGCCTTTGTAAACTACGCCCCAAAACTGTGGAACACGTTACCCAACAATATTAGGGAAGCCAATACATTAGGCATTTTTAAAAGGCTCTCTTTACCAAAGCATTTTACTGATTTTACACTATTATACTGCACTATTCTCTGTGATTGACATTGCACTATTTCTCTATGTTTTATTCCCCATGTTTTTATTTTTAATTATTTTATCCCACTTTATGCTTTGCTCCTGCTGCTTGTTTTACACAGATTTGATGTCTTATTTGTTACTGATGTAAAGCACTTTGAACTGCAATCCCCTGTATGAAAGGTGCTATACAAATAAAGTTATTATTATTATTATTATTATATTTATAGCCTATCCTAGCGCTTTTCTACAACTCAAAGACACTTGCACGCTTACACATGTCCTGCAATACACATGCTGGCAGCTGCCCAGCTACTCACTGTTTGTAAAAGTTAATAAATAGTATTTCAATAATGTACTTTCTATACCCTGCTTCATAAACAATACTGACATCCCTGTGCTCCTCCGAGTCTGGGGGTCCGGGGATGTGAGGACAGCGCGAGGACACAGACAGGGAGGCTGCTTCACTTCATAAAGGAAATGGTGGTCAATATTAACAACACAGGAGCTAAAACGCTTAATAACCTTCATTACGTGTTAGAGAAAGAACATAAGAAAGTTTGACAAAGATGAGGCTGTTAAACGGGCAGCGGATCCGCTGTGTGTAGAAAGAGAGAGAGACGCTGAGCTGCACAGTGCAGCGATCAGCTGATAGAGCATAGAGAGAGCTGCGGTCCGCGGGGCTCGGCCTCGCCTCCTGTCCTCACAACTCTTATTAATCCCGGGACCGGACAATTGTTATTTGTTCCTACTCGGAACCGAGTTTTGCTTCCCAACCCTGCCACTGTGCTACACTTCCCGCCCCGCTCCGCCCCCGTCTAACTGTACAGAAAGCGGCGAGATGCATTTCCTTATGAATCGACAAGCAGAACCGAAACTAACATTTCTAAACGAACAATGGCGGACACGGACAATTTGCGAATGAGTTCTGCCTTTTGTAAACTGAATTTATCAATAATTTGTCAATACATCGGGGCGAAAAACGTCACTTGTCCGCCGGACAAGTCAATTGAAAGATCTACTTGTCCGATATTGTAAATAACACGTCCCGGACGGTGGGACGTGTACTTTTTCGCACACTGAATATACAACTGCAATAACAAATTACGACTCGTGCCTGACAGCAAAATAGGTGGTTGATTCAGTAAAATATGCACTGCATATATATTGATAGTCATTTCTTGTGCCAACTGTTTTTGTTAACAGATTACCTTAGCGCTCTCTGCTGCTATTGTGCTGTGCAAAGGAACGACTACATATACTAGGTAACAATTATATTGACATACAATCATGTTAATTATAGATTTGTAATAACTGAAACAACAAAAATTCCCTGCTATCATTATGGTATGAACTCAAAATATTAAACACAATGCAATTGTTTTTTTCATAGATCGCCTGTGATGTGTGTAACCGGTGGTTCCACCATGAATGTGTGGGCAGACCACCTACACAGATACTGTAGCATACATTTGTGGTGGGTGCATATGAACCCCCCAAGGTATTTAAAGGAAGGGACCACCAGCCTCTCCCCAGGTGCTCCCAATCCCCAATCAGGGCCTCCATAAAGGACCTGAGGAAGGCAGCAGTCGTTCTCTCCTTCTCCTCTGGCTGCATGTGTGCAGCATGTGTTTGAGTGAACTGTTAGGAGATGTGCTCCAGTTTACCTTTTTGTGTCTTAGTTACTTTAAGTTTGTTTTCGCAAATTGGCTGGTGAGCCCTTTTTCTTTTTGTCCATTAAAATACCTGCTTGTGGCTTCAGAGATCAGTTTCCTCTCCTTTTTCTCTCGGCCGGTTATTTTGTGTGTTGTTACTTCCCTTTGTACCCCAAGATTTAGAAGGGAACGTAACACTTGGAAATAAAGGGGAGTGGGTGTAGTGCCTGACTTTCTTCAGTCCAAAATGTGTTTGTTTTGTAAGTGTTGAGGGACAGGTTATTTGTTTTGAACCAGACTTCAAGGAATGTATGTAAAGTTGTTTTATTTAATGTAATAATGATGTACTACTTTAAAAAAATAAAACATAACTATGTACATTTCACCTTTAGTTTTTATTTAATGTTTCCTGGGGGGGGAAATTGGGACATACATATTAATGATTATGACTTGGAGAAATGACTTGGTCAGCATGCGAATAGAAGATCTTAATCTTCCTCAGAAATAAAAGTCTGCTCTGCCGGATATGGAAGCCTCTCTTTAGTTTTTCAACTGCTGGGCCCAGAGTAAAATGCTTTTGTGAGCATAAACTAGAGGGGACCAGGCAACACCAGTGTAATTTTGGTGAGTGTATGACTATCCTGGCCAAAATTACAGGGGGCGCTTCAAAATCCGGCAGCTCTAACACCTACACTGCTGGATATGGAAGCCCCTCTTTAGTTTTTCAACTGCTGGGCCCAGAGTGAAATGCTTTGGTGAGCATAAACTAGAGGGGAACATGCAACACCAGTGTGATTTTGGTGACTATCCTGGACAAAGTTGCAGGGGGGGTGCCATATCTGGCAGGTGTGATAGAGGCACAGATATAAGATCAATAGGCAAGGCAAGGCAAGGCAAGTTTATTTATATAGCACTTTTCGACGCAGGGTAATTCAAAGTGCTTTACAAAAAAGAAATGAAAGACATTAAGCATTAAAAAAGAAAAGCTAATAAAATAAACATTAAGGAAAAATACATGGATAAAAGTTACAGTGCAGTCTAAAATATGAATAGTTCAATTAAACATTACAAGAAAAAGTACATGGATAAAAGTTACAGTGGTAATAAAATAAACATTAAGGAAAAATACATGGATAAAAGTTACAGTGCAGTCTAAAATATGATTTAATTTAGACAGACTTTCTTCACCATATTTTGCTCGCATGACATCCACAATCGGACCCTCAGGAGGCTGTACACACCCCCTCCCCTGCTTTGCTTCCATAACAAAGTCTTTAAAGTGTTACCAAAACACTCCGTGTTACCAAAACACTATTTTTCATCCGTCGATGCCAGATATTCCAAATATCTCTGCTTTCGAGCAGTCCCTCTCATAAATGTCATGGAGTTTAATTACGTTTAGAAAAAGTACATGGATAAAAGTTACAGTGCAGTTTAAGATATGAAAAGTTCAATTAAAAGCAGCGACAAAAAGAAAAGTCTTCAGCCTGGATTTAAAAGTAGTAAGAGTTGCAGCGGACCTGCAGGTTTCTGGGAGTTTGTTCCAGATATTTGGAGCATAATAACTGAACGCTGCTTTACCATGTTTAGTTCTGACTCTGGGGACAGAAAGCTGACCAGTCCCTGAAGACCTGAGAGATCTGGATGGTTCATAGTTTAGCAGGAGGTCAGTAATGTATTTTGGGCCTAAACCATTCAGTGCTTTATAAACCAGCATCAATATTTTGAAATCTATTCTTTGACACACAGGAAGCCAGTGTAAAGACTTCAGAACAGGAGTGATGTGGTCCACTTTCTTAGTGTTAGTGAGGACTCGAGCAGCGGCGTTCTGAATCAGCTGCAGCTTTCTAATAGATTTTTTAGTGAGACCTGTGAAGACACCATTGCAGTAGTCGAGTCTACTGAAGATAAAGGCATGGACAAGTTTTTCCAAATCCTGCTGTGACATTAGTCTTTTAATCCTAGATATATTCTTTAGGTGATAGTAGGCTGATTTAGTAACTGTTTTAATGTGACTGTTGAAACTCAGGTCAGAGTCCATGACTACACCTAGATTCCTGGCTTTATCTGTTGGTTTGAACATTGCAGACTGAAGCTCAGCGCTAACTTTTAAACGTTCTGCCTTGGCTCCAAAGACCATTACCTCAGTTTTATCTTTGTTTAATTGGAGAAAGTTCTGACACATCCAGTCATTGATTTGTTCAATGCACTTACTCAGTGTTTGAATTGGAGCATAGTCTCCTGGTGAAATTGTTACGTAAATTTGTGTGTCATCTGCATAGCTATGGTAACTTATTTTGTTGTTCTTCATTATCTGAGCCAGTGGTAGCATGTAGATGTTAAAGAGAAGAGGCCCCAAGATGGAGCCTTGAGGAACCCCACATGTCATATTTGTCAACTCAGATGTGTATTTACCTATAGAAACAAAGTTGTTTCTATCCTTTAAGTAGGATTTAAACCAATTTAGAACTGTTTCCGAAAGTCCCACCCAGTTTTCCAGTCGGTCTAGTAATATGCTGTGGTCAACAGTGTCAAACGCAGCACTGAGATCTAATAATACTAACACTGAAGTTCTGCCACTGTCTGTGTTTAAGTGGATGTCGTTAAATACCTTTACAAGAGCAGTCTCAGTGCTGTGGTTTGGACGAAAGCCTGACTGGAACACATCGAAACAATCATTTAAATGCAAGAAATTACTCAACTGTTGAAAAACAACATTTTCAATGATCTTACCTAGAAATGGGAGGTTTGATATGGGCCTGTAATTGTTCATTACTGAAGCATCTAGATTATTCTTTTTTAAGAGCGGTTTAATGACTGCAGTTTTCAGGGCCTGTGGAAAAATACCTGAGTGAAGAGATTTGTTTACTATATGAAGTAGTTCTGAGGCCATGCAAGGCAAAACATCTTTGAAAAATCCTGTTGGAATAATATCAAGGCAGCAGGAGGAGGACTTCAGAAGTTGTATAATGTCCTCTAGGTTTTTATCATTAATCTGATGGAATTGTGTCTTGATGTTAAGTGGACACAGAGACAGCACATTTGCTGTTCCTGATGCAGAGGCACTGACTGCTTGTCTGATTTTCTGAATTTTGTCAGTGAAAAAGGAGGCAAAATCATTGCACGCCCTGGTGGTTAGAAATTCAGAGGCTACTGACACTGGGGGGTTAGTTAGTCTGTCGACGGTAGCAAACAAGGCACGTGCGTTGTTTTTGTTTTTGGTAATGATGTCAGAGAAGAATGATTGTCGTGCGTTTTTCAATTCCAAATTATAAAGGCCAAGTCTCTCTTTATAAATTTCAAAGTGAACCTGGAGATTTGTTTTTCGCCACCTGCGTTCAGCTTTTCGACATTCTCTTTTTTCTGTTTTAACGGTCATGGCCTTTCTCCATGGAGATATTTTCTTCCCAGTCACTTCCTTTACCTTAATTGGAGCAATGGCATCTATAACATTTTTAATTTTTGAATTAAAATGATCTACTAGCTCATCTACTGAGATGTTAGCAGGGGCAAGTGTGGAAGAAAAATTCTGAGTAAACATTTCCCTAGTATTTTCAGTTAAATATCGCTTTGTGGTTACCTCTTTTTGAACACTTGTGTGAACAGAAATAGAGCTCTCAAAGAAAACACAGGAATGGTCAGAGAGCGCAACATCAGTCACCACAACCTTAGAGATATTCAAGTCCAGAGTGTGCCCCTTATTGTGCGTGGGCTCCGTCACATGCTGAGTCAGTCCATAGCTATCAAGAACACAACACAGTTCTTTAGCCCCTCTGTCCTGGGGGTTGTCAACATGGATGTTAAAATCACCAACAATGACTAGACGGTCAAAGTCAATACACACTATAGACAGCAGTTCAGTAAAGTCATCAAAAAAACTTGCACTGTATTTGGGTGGCCTATAGATATTTAGGAACAGAGCTCGAGAGGAGCATTTCAGCTGAAGGGCCACATATTCAAAAGAATCAAAGTTTCCATACGATGTCTTCCTGCATTGAAGGGAATCATTGAACAGAATAGCAACTCCACCCCCTTTCTTATGCATTCTTTCCTGACTCATAAAACTAAAGTTGGGAGGGGTTGATTCGATAAGAACAGCTGCACTGTTATTTTGTTCAATCCAAGTTTCTGTTAAAAACATAAAATCAAGATTGTGCTCAGTGATAAAATCATTGATTAAAAATGTTTTTCCTGCCAAAGACCTGACATTTAATAAAGCTAGTTTAAGTTTGTTAAACACACTATCAGTCATGTTTTTTGTAACAAGCTGTGGCTGACATGGAATCACTGCTAAATTAGATAAACTCACACAAACGTTTGAGCGCTTCCTGTATCTAAGATGATTTACCGCTCTTAATCTATTACCTATCAACACAGATATCGGCAAAGCTACTGGCAGGCAGGGCCCCGGCATGTCCTGGAAAGAGTTGAGAGTGCCATACGCCCTTGAGCCTGGACCCAGCAGATATCAGTTTGCAGATTGTTTTGGTTTGGATGATTGTGGTAGGCATGGTGATGAAGCCGGGAGAGATGGTGCGCATCTCTGCTTCGGTGATTTTGGTGGGCGTCGTTGAGGGGCGGGGGTAAAGGACATGCTGCCAGCCCTGCGTAACGCCTTAGTTTGGTCTTTGAAATCCAGGAAGGAATCGGTGCCAGCCCTCTGTATCTCCTTCATGTGTTCAACGATCTCCAGGATGGTGGGCGTGGGTGAAAGGGTGAACGGAGTATCCCCAAAGGCGTTGATAGGGGGGGGGGGGGTGACGGGCGGTGGGGACTCCTCCGTGTGTCTCAAATGTCTCCCATAATCAGAACATTCCTCAGGCGGGTGCAGTGATACTTCTTCAGGGTTTTCTGCGCGATGTGTTGTGTCTATCTCCTGTTTTGATTCCTCTTGCCGCTTGTCCTTGGCAGAGGGAACAGATTGATGACGCAGGCAGTTGAATATGTTAGAGATAAACAATTTCACTCCTGACTTGTTCAGGCAAACTCCATTTGCCTTGAAAAGATGTCTGCGATCCCAGAAAAAGTTAAAATTGTCAATAAAATGCACAGAATGGTCAGTACAGACAGTTGAAAGCCAGGTGTTCAGTGCAAACAATCTGCTGAATCTCTCCACTCCTCTTCTGACTGGCGGTAGAGGGCCACTGATGAACACCTCTGCATTTAGAGAGCTGGCAGTTTCCAACAGACATTTAAAGTCTTTTTTCAGCACTTCTGACTCTTGTTTCACAACATCATTTGTTCCAATGTGCAGAACCACATTCTTCACAGTCGGATGTTCAGCCCCAATATGCAGGATCTTCTCAGCCAAGTCAGAGACCGTATCCTTGGGAAAACAGAGTACTTTGATGTTGTTCTTACTACACAGACCTTTTACATCTCTTACAGCAGAGTCACCCACAATCAGAGTTTCAGGCCCAGTCGTTAGCTTTCCCTCTAGTCTTTTACTTTTGGAGTAGCTATTGGTCCTTACCCTGCTGTGTGAAGAGGACGGGTTATCCAGGTCATCAGAAAGAGATCTCCGGCTCTCGGTCAGCGGAGCGTATCTGTTCTGGATTGGCACACTTGGTGGTTTAGGAGGATTTTTTGTAATTCTCCCTTTAGCAGCTGTCCACTGCTGTTTAGGGGTTGAAGAGGCACTCTTCCTGGGTGATAACAATGCCGGCCAGCCGGTCGCATCACCTATTTCTGAGTGTTGGGCTCTGCCTGTTATCCGTCCTCCCAAATCCCATGGAAATGATTTACTCTTCGGCTTTGCACCCAGAGAGTTCCAGGGAGGACTACCACTTGTAGATTTATTACCCGGTACACAGCCCTCCTGTTCCTTGGAATCCTTGTAGCTGCTAACTAGCTGTGAGTTAGCATACCCTTTTCCACTATTTTGCAACACTGGTAAAGTGGTGTCATTCCCACAACATAGTCCATTCACTTCCACGTTAACTTCCAACCGTTGCATTTTCATTTCCAGCACAACTATCTTCTGTAGAAGTTTGTGGAAGTCATCTGTAGAGAACGGAGGCATTTTTCTACCAACTAGCTTAAGCTAAATAGCATGCAGTAGCCTACCAGGCTTTAGCTGTTGCTAGGCCACGCTACTGTAAGACTGGGGTCGTCGTAAAAATGTTGAAATATGGCTGAAAACCTCCGTCTATTTACGAAGATGAACTGTCCCAGTGATCGGTTAATGTCCAGGAGCCGCTGCTCGAAGTTTTCAGAGAATAAGAATAGGAAAATCAGCATAAAAAGTAAGCAGAGGCAGGAGCAAGCAGAAAAGCGCCTGCACTGTAAGAAAAGATAAGGCAAGTAACCACTTTAACAATAATACACTTTATGTTTAGGGCACCTTTCAAAACATTCAATGTTACCTTAAAATAAAATGTAAAATAAAATATGAGTGGCATTACAATACAAACAAGTGTTGAGTAGGAAACCACAGAGGAAAATTACATTCAAACGAGCAATTCAAGCGAGTGAAGCCAGTTTGAACACATTATCTTTTAGGCTTGATCAAAAATAACAGTGTCTGACATTATCATATTATATATGTTATATCATTGGTTATCAAGAAATAGGACTATCCTTTCATCGTCTGTTCTGTAAGGAGGAACAACGGAGTGGGACTACACTTAAAAACGGTTCCAATACGAATATTGTGTCCTTAACACGAGCCACCTCGCAATTGTATGCACCTTGCTATTTAATCTGATGGGAAATATATCATTCAAAATAGAGAAAGTAAATAATTTCTTTCGTTTTTCCGCTTAGAAAACTAGGCGAACGCTCAATACACGCGATGACATGACGATGACGTAACCTGTGCGCGTCCCCGCGAACAGGGCTTCAATCTACGGCAAGGCTTCAACCTACGGCACAACACCGGCCAATCACAAAGCTTTGATGTGTTCAAGTGCATTATTCTGGCACAGGAAGATTATGTTATAGGACATCAACGATAAAACAGAATATTGTTGTTCTATTTTTAGACACATCTCGCGATCGACTTGGAATCTGGTTTGGCACCCCTGCTCTAGCACCTCAAAAATAAAGGATTTGTGACTTAAGGTGGGGTAGGTAACCAGCTCGAGTGCTCTAGAATTTGAAAATACACAACCGGAAAAAATCTGCCACTTCCTTACAGAGCCCCTCCTCCAACATACACAAACGCGCACATGACCAATGAGGGCACGAGATAAGTTTGAGCTGTATTATGTAAGTCCGCAGACACTTCATTTAATTAATAATGCATTACTTTACGTAAGATACGTTGTATATCTTGCTATAAAAGTTACATCCTACAATGTATGCACTTTAAAAAGGTATGTTTATGTCAGGCTGCCCTTCACATTACTGAAGGCCACATTTATTATGTAATTTAATTTTATACTAATGCAGTGGTCCTTGCTCCATCTATCTTTCAGCTGTGGGGTCCTTAGACTGAAAACATTGAAGACCCATACTGTATGATGTATAGAAGAGATTATTTCTACCTCAATTTTTTTCTCGTTGCTGCAGTGTTTCACACTCAAAAGACTCATTAAAGTTTGTGTGGATGAAGTAAAGCACCAAGGCATGTATGTTTGTTTACTGTATGTTATTACGCTATGAAAGATTCTATGTCTATCGATCGATATAGGCTGCACACACACAGTCAATAGCCCACTGAGAAGTGAAGGTCAACACTAGCTACTAACTGAAGCTGTATGTTTGAGTCTGGAGAGTATGTACTGAACATCTCAGAAGCATCCTTCTTCAGACAACTATTTCTACTTCTCTCTCCCGAAAATATTTTTTTTTCCAATAACAAACACAGCGTCATTGGACATAGATTTTTTTTAAAGAATGTTTTGAAAGGTCATGACCGACAGAACAAGATAAGCAGATACAAGCTACATGGATTTTCTCCGGAAGGGTGGGTGACATCTCTCTTAGGGATAAAGTGAGAAGTTCAATCATCTGGAAGGAACTGGGAGTACATTAGAATCACTGCCCCAGAAAGAAGCCAGTTGAGGTGGTTCAAGCACCTGGTAAGGATGCCACCTCCCTAGGGAGGTTTTCCAGGAACATCCAGCTGGGAGGAGACCAAGGAGCAGACCCAGGACCAGGTGGAGGGATTACATCTCCACGCTGGCCTAGGTACGCCTTGGATTCCCCCAGTTAGAGCTTGTTGATGTGGCCAGAGAAAGGGGAGTTTGGGGCCCACTGATGGAACTGCTTCCCCTGAGACCTTATTTGGCTCTTCTGCAAGAATAGGACCTGGTCACTGATTATCTAATGCAGTGTTTCCCAACCGGGGGTACGCGTACCCGTAGTGGTACGCGAGGGAACTGTAGGGGGTACGTGGAATTCCAAGGTGACAAGTAATAAAAATAATCCGTCAAAAATGTTAGTGCGCGATTTGTTTCCCTAGGGAGACAATACTGTGGCACGCACAACCACGCCAAAATCCCACAATGAAAACAGCTGCTTACCTGCAGCCAGAAAAATACTGGTAGGTCTGCGATATGGATAAATGGCTGAAACGTCCGCTTGCTCTGGATTCAGGCCAGGGTTCAGAGGAGCCCGCCGAGAAACGTAAGAAAGAGGCCAAACTGAAACCAAGGCAGTACAGTGAAACATATATGTTATTTGGATTCATTTCTACTTCTGCGGACCCACCGCAGCCTCAGTGCTTCTTTTGCGGTGATGTCCTGGCTAATAGTGCGATGAAGCCAGCGCATTTACAGAGACACCAGAGCACCAAACACTCGGGAAGTGTCGATAAAAGTGAAGAATTTTACAGACGAAAGCTGTCGGAATTTAAGTCGAGCCAGAGAGTAATGATGAAAGCCACGAATGTGTCAATGAAAGCACTCGAGGCATCTTACGCCGTGTCCCTGCTTGTGGCTAAATAAAAAAACCTCACTCTATTGTTGAGGAGCTCATTCTCCCTGCAGCGACTGCGTTGGCCGAAATTATGATAGACAAGAAAGCAGCCGAAGCACTCAAAGTTCCCCTGTCGAATAACACCGTATCCCGTCAGATTAATGATATGTCTGTTAATATAATTGGACAAGTGGTGAACAAAATAAAACTAGCCGGTCAGTTCGCTTTGCAGCTGGATGAAATGACAGATGTGAGTAGGGTTGGGTATCGTTTGAATTTCCACGATTCTACTTATCGATTCCGGTTCTTAACGGTTCTCGATTCCGGTTCTTTGAGGGGCAGGGTAAAAAAAATGATACATGCTTCTTCCACCAAAAAAATTACATTTATTCGAGAAACTTTTACACAGGTTAGTTTACAGTAATATTCACATTAATCAGTCTGTTTATATTCACTGCTATGTAACTGTAACCTGAGAACCACTGAAGCTACAACAGTGCAACAGTCCAACTTTTAAAGAACAGTTCTTTTTGAGAAAAACAAGCATCTGCCTTCTCAGGCATACAGGGAAGAAAGGTTTGAACATTTTGAAGTAAAATGCTTCAATCTGGTGTACTTTAAGCAGAATTACTAGAGATCTAGGGGGTACAACGGCTGGAAGTTAACGTGGAAGTGAATGGACTATGTTGTGGGAATGACACCACTTTACCAGTGTTGCAAAATAATGGAAAAGGGTATGCTAACTCACAGCTAGTTAGCAGCTACAAGGATTCCAAGGAACAGGAGGGCTGTGTACCGGGTCATAAATCTACAAGTGGTGGTCCTCCCTGGAACTCTCTGGGTGCAAAGCCTAAGAGTAAATCATTTTCATGGGATTTGGGAGGAAGGATAACGGGCAGAGCCCAACACTCTGAAATATGTGATGCGACCGGCTGGCCTGCATTGTTATCACCCAGGAAGAGCGCCTCTTCAACCCCTAAACAGCAGTGGACAGCTGCTAAAGGGAGAATTACAAAAAATCCTCCTAAACCACCAAGTGTGCCAATCCAGAACAGATACGCTCCGCTGACCGAGAGCCGGAGATCTCTTTCTGATGACCTGGATAACCCGTCCTCTTCAAACAGCAGGGTATGGACCAATAGCTACTCCAAAAGTAAAAGGCTAGAGGGAAAGCTAACGACTGGGCCTGAAACTCTGATTGTGGGTGACTCTGCTGTAAGAGATGTAAAAGGTCTGTGTAGTAAGAACAACAACAAAGTACTCTGTTTTCCCAAGGATGTGGTCTCTGACTTGGCTGAGAAGATCCTGCATATTGGGGCAGAACATCTGACTGTGAAGAATGTGGTACTACACATTGGAACAAATGATGTTGTGAAACAAGAGTCAGAAGTTCTGAAAAAAGACTTTAAATATCTGTTGGAAACTGCCAGCTCTCTAAATGCAGAGGTGTTCATCAGTGGCCCTCTACCGCCAGTCAGAAGAGGAGTGGAGAGATTCAGCAGACTGTTTGCACTGAACACCTGGCTTTCAACTGTCTGTACTGACCATTCTGTGCATTTTATTGACAATTTTAACTTTTTCTGGGACCGCAGACATCTTTTCAAGGCAAATGGAGTTTGCCTGAACAAGTCAGGAGTGAAATTGTTTATCTCTAACATATTCAACTGCCTGCGTCATCAATCTGTTCCCTCTGCCATGGACAAGCGGCAAGAGGAATCAAAACAGGAGATAGACACAACACATCGCGCAGAAAACCCTGAAGAAGTATCACTGCACCCGCCTGAGGAATGTTCTGATTATGGGAGACCTATGAAACACACGGAGGAGTCCCCACCGCCCGTCACCCCCCCCCCCCCTGTCAACGCCTTTGAGGATACTCCGTTCACCCTTTCACCCTCGCCCACCCTCCTGGAGATCATGGAACACAAGAAGGAGATACAAAAACATTTTTAATCAATGATTTTATCACTGAGCACAATCTTGATTTTATGTTTTTAACAGAAACTTGGATTGAACAAAATAACAGTGCAGCTGTTCTTATCGAATCAACCCCTCCCAACTTTAGTTTTATGAGTCAGGAAAGAATGCATAAGAAAGGGGGTGGAGTTGCTATTCTGTTCAATGATTCCATTCAATGCAGGAAGACATCGTATGGAAACTTTGATTCTTTTGAATATGTGGCCCTTCAGCTGAAATGCTCCTCTCGAGCTCTGTTCCTAAATATCTATAGGCCACCCAAATACTGTGCAAGCTTTTTTGATGACCTTACTGAACTGCTGTCTATAGTGTGTATTGACTTTGACCGTCTAGTCATTGTTGGTGATTTTAACATCCATGTTGACAACCCCCAGGACAGAGGGGCTAAAGAACTGTTTTGTGTTCTTGATAGCTATGGACTGACTCAGCATGTGACGGAGCCCACGCACAATAAGGGGCACACTCTGGACTTAATTATCTCAAAGGGTCTGAATATCTCTAAGGTTGTGGTGACTGATGTTGCACTCTCTGACCATTCCTGTGTTTTCTTTGAGAGCTCTATTTCTGTTCACACAAGTGTTCAAAAAGAGGTAACCACAAAGCGATGTTTAACTGAAAATACTAGGGAAATGTTTACTCAGAATTTTTCTTCCACACTTGCCCCTGCTAACACCTCAGTAAATGAGCTAGTAGATCATTTTAATTCAAAAATTAAAAATGTTATAGATGCCATTGCTCCAATTAAGGTAAAGGAAGTGAAGAGAAAATATCTCTGGAGAAAGGCCATGACCGTTAAAACAGAAAAAAGAGAATGTCGAAAAGCTGAACGCAGGTGGCGAAAAACAAATCTCCAGGTTCACTTTGAAATTTATAAAGAGAGACTTGGCCTTTATAATTTGGAATTGAAAAACGCACGACAATCATTCTTCTCTGACATCATTACCAAAAACAAAAACAACGCACGTGCCTTGTTTGCTACCGTCAACAGACTAACTAACCCCCCAGTGTCAGTAGCCTCTGAATTTCTATCCACCAGGGCGTGCAATGATTTTGCCTCCTTTTTCACTGACAAAATTCAGAAAATCAGACAAGCAGTCAGTGCCTCTGCATCAGGAACAGCAAATGTGTTGTCTCTGTGTCCAGTTAACATCAATTCAGACATCATGACACAATTCCATCAGATTAATGATAAAAACCTAGAGGACATTATACAACTTCTGAAATCCTCCTCCTGCTGCCTTGATATTATTCCAACAGGATTTTTCAAAGATGTTTTGCCTTGCATGGCCTCAGAACTACTTCATATAGTAAACAAATCTCTTCACTCAGGTATTTTTCCACAGGCCCTGAAAACTGCAGTCATTAAACCGCTCTTAAAAAAGAATAATCTAGATGCTTCAGTAATGAACAATTACAGGCCCATATCAAATCTGCCATTTCTAGGTAAAATCATTGAAAAAGTTGTTTTGCAACAGTTGAGTAATTTCTTGCATTTAAATAGTTGTTTCGATGTGTTCCAGTCAGGCTTTCGTCCAAACCACAGCACTGGGACTGCTCTTGTAAAGGTCTTTAACGACATCCACTTAAACACAGACAGTGGCAGAACTTCGGTGTTAGTATTATTAGATCTCAGTGCTGCGTTTGACACTGTTGACCACAGCATATTACTGGACCGACTGGAAAACTGGGTGGGACTTTCGGAAACAGTTCTAAATTGGTTTAAATCCTACTTAAAGGACAGAAACAACTTTGTTTCTATAGGTAAATACACATCTGAGTTGACAAATATGACATGTGGGGTTCCTCAAGGCTCCATCTTGGGGCCTCTTCTCTTTAACATCTACATGATACCACTGGCTCAGATAATGAAGAACAACAAAATAAGTTACCATAGCTATGCAGATGACACACAAATTTACGTAACAATTTCACCAGGAGACTATGCTCCAATTCAAACACTGAGTAAGTGCATTGAACAAATCAATGACTGGATGTGTCAGAACTTTCTCCAATTAAACAAAGATAAAACTGAGGTAATGGTTTTTGGAGCCAAGGTAGAACGTTTAAAAGTTAGCGCTGAGCTTCAGTCTGCAATGTTCAAACCAACAGATAAAGCCAGAAATCTAGGTGTAGTCATGGACTCTGACCTGAGTTTCAACAGTCACATTAAAACAGTTACTAAATCAGCCTACTATAACTTAAAAACATATCTAGGATTAAAAGACTAATGTCACAGCAGGATTTGGAAAAACTTGTCCATGCCTTTATCTTCAGTAGACTGGACTACTGTAATGGTGTCTTCACAGGTCTCACTAAAAAATCTATTAGAAAGCTGCAGCTGATTCAGAACGCCGCTGCTCGAGTCCTCACTAATACTAAGAAAGTGGATCACATCACTCCTGTTCTGAAGTCTTTACACTGGCTTCCTGTGTGTCAAAGAATAGATATTGCTGCTGGTCTATAAAGCACTGAATGGTTTAGGCCCAAAATACATTACTGACCTCCTGCTAAACTATGAACCATCCAGATCTCTCAGGTCTTCAGGGACTGGTCAGCTTTCTGTCCCCAGAGTCAGAACTAAACATGGTAAAGCAGCGTTCAGTTATTATGCTCCAAATATCTGGAACAAACTCCCAGAAACCTGCAGGTCCGCTGCAACTCTGACTACTTTTAAATCCAGGCTAAAGACTTTTCTTTTTGTCGCTGCTTTTATTTGAACTATTCATATCTTAAACTGCACTGTAACTTTTATCCATGTACTTTTTCTTGTAATGTTTAATTGAACTATTTATATTTTAGACTGCACTGTAACTTTTATCCATGTATTTTTTCTTAATGTTTATTTGATTAGCGTTTCTTTTTTAATGCTTAATGTCTTTCATAATAATTTTTTCTTGCCTTGCCTTGCCTTGCCTTGCCTTGCCTTGCCACTCCGAACACACATATGAAAAAGATCGGTTTACAGTTTAATAATTAAATAAGTATGTGAGCATGTCTGGTGTACTGTCCTATAGTATACATTGGAATGATTTCAAACCTGTTTTATCCCAATAATTATAAAGAAGAGCCTTGGAAATATGTGTTTATGTAAATTGTGATCAAAACGTTTGAGACCCACTGAGATAACTTAGACTAAAGTGAACTATCTAAACCAGGGGTCTCCAACACGTCGATCGCGAGCTACCGGTAGCTCGCGGGCAGCTTTTCAGTAGCTCGCCGCTCGATGCTCGATTCTCGATTATAGCATAGTAACGTTGCTCCTTTTATTTTAGAATTGTTTCTGTCACACAAATATAAAATTGGTCGGTGACGCAGAGATCAAGGAGCAGACGTGACAGCGGCACAGCGACACCACACACGGAGCAGTCTGCTTTATCCAGCAGCACCAGTCCAGAACCAACAGCAGAATGACCCGCTCTGAATCAGTCCGCGTCGCTGCGGCTCAGAGACACAGAGGGAGGGATTTGAGTTTTTGAAAAACACTCGTTATCGTCATGTCAGGTTTTTGGTGGATTTAAGTCTTGGATTGCAGAGTATGAATGTCCTCTTGCTATTTTCAGTTGATAAAAACGTGTGTAATGTTTGTGAAGGCAGGAGGAAAGCTTCCGCGATCACCGTCTCCTCCAAACCCCGCCCCCTCCTGAAAATAATGGCTGATAGTGACCCGATATAAACTTTATTATTCACTTAATCACTGATTGATATAATGAAGCTAACTTAATCTCATACATTCATGGGATTCATGCAACAGTAAGACAGAGAATGTAAGTGTGCACCCACATGCACTATTTTTGTTTTTATAATGCTGTTGTAAATACTCCTGTTGTCTGCTGTGTTCAGACTTCATGTGTGTGAGCCTCATTCAAGACATTCACTGTCCTTTTTTTTAACAGAAGACCGTTGCTAGAAGCAGAAGTATTAGTTTTTTGTTTTTGAGGATGGAACAATTTCACACACAGATATATGGAGGCTAGACTTATAATTGATTAATTATGGTTTATAATTTCATGTCAACACGAAGAAGAAGAAAAGATGGCTGCACTGTTCAGTGTCAATCCTGTGGAGATGGAGGTTATAAATCTACAAAATCATGTTCAGCTTAAGTCTCAGCAAAACTCACAACATTTCTGGAGCCTTGTAGACTCAGACAACTATAAGAACATCACCAAGCAGCACTGAACCTGTCTGCTTTATGTGGTTCTGTATACATCCCTTTGTGAAGCAGCTTTTTCTGGCATGAATGAAATCTAAATACAGAACAAGACTGACTGATAAACATAAATGACTCCATTAGAGTGAACCTAAGTGGGTCCAGCATACACCTCTATGGTGGACTCCATGCAGCGCCAGTCATCTCACTAACTGTAAAAAATAGTGAATGTACTTATTTTCCACACGTGCCATAAGATGCTTGCAAGGTGGTGATTAAGGCGATGTATTTACTATGTGGGCCATACTAAGACGTGAAAACATTGTAATTTGCTCTTGGACATTTATGTGAATCTTCAGTGAAGTACTTACTATGTTGTCCATATTAATATGTTAGAAATTGTCGTTTTCTTGGACCTTGATGTGAAGTTAAGATTTTAGATAAGCTTTAGGTATTGATTTCACACAAAAGTAGCTTAATTCAACTGATGAGTGCTATGTGAATAAATGTAAGCGATGCAAGTAGCTCTCAGGTGGAGAAAAGTTGGAGACTCCTGATCTAAACACTCAGAGTCCTTTACCTCACTGAGCGGTAGTTATCAGCCTCAGTCTGACTGGAGAGGACTCTCCCTCCACATCATTGTAGAAACATCTTCTTCTTCCGTTAGAGCAGCTATAACCAGATGCTAATAACAACAGCACCCTCCCTTTCTCCCTCGCTCACGCGCACTTTGGCTGTGAGCTGCGGTTGCCAGATAAGCCAACATCCCCCATTTTCATCACTTACAGCGCCCATCGTACAGGGGAAATGAAAAGTGTAACCGGGATGAAAATGGTGTTACATTTACTTAATTATGAATGTTGTTACATCAAGGCCAAAAATTAGGATGAGCACCAACGGTCAAAACAATTTGTTTTCCTCCCAGAGCTGCCAGCGCAGCGCCTCCACATATCTGGCGCCCTAGGCGAACATCTATAACGCCAGTGCAACGGCCGGCCCTGGTCTCAGGTTACACTGTAGGAAGTGTAGGTACAACGCTACATTTCCCGCCCCGCTGCAGTCATGCAGTAGGCTACGGAGAGCGGCGAGAAACATTTCCTCAGGCATCGAAAAGCGGAACCGAAATTCACATTTCTAAATTATGCCGTTGGAATCGAAATGGTTCTCGGTACCCAACCCTAGATGTGAGTGGAGAAGCGCAGCTCCTGTCCTTCGTGCGTTACAAAGATGCGTCGGACATAAACGAGCATATTTTATTTTGCAAAACGCTGCCAGGAAAGACAACTGGGGAAGAATTGTTCCAGGTTATCGACAGCTTCTTCAGAGAACATGATCTGCAGTGGAAAACCTGCAGCCACATCTGTACTGATGGAGCAGCTGCGATGACTTTTTGGGCACGTAAGAAAGGTAAATCCCGACATTAAATGGATGCATTGTATTATTCATCGTGAAGCACTAGCGAGCAAGAGGATGAGCCCTGAGTTAAGTGCTGTTATGGATGATGCTGTGAAGATGATACATGTCATCCAATCTCGGCCATTGAATCACAGGCTGTTTGAATCTCTTTGTCATGAGAACGGCACAGAGCACGATCAGCTATTGCTTCACACAGACGTGCGCTGGCTGTCTCGTGGGAAAACGCTACTGAGACTTTATGAACTTCGCAATGAAGTTTTTGTGTTCTTGACGGAGCATCTGCATCATCTTGCTGTGCAGCTTGAGGATGACAAGTGGGTGGCGCGCCTGGCATATCTTGCTGATGTGTTTACCAAACTCAACGAGCTCAACCTATCACTTCAGGGCAAGGAGTCACAAAAAAGCTCAAACTATGGGAGATGAAATGTGATGAGGGAGACGTGAGCTGTTTCCCACTACTCAATGCCCATCTTGCCACCACTGCTGTTGCCAGGGGTTCAGTGGTCAAACTGGTGCAAGCACACCTGTCCAAACTCTGCACTGATTTCAGCCATTATTTTCAGGACATTGAAAATAAGTCAGAAAGACTGGATTGGGAGAGGAACCCATTCATTGTGAGTGAGAGGAGCAACAGCCTTCCAGCAATGCTGCAGGAGCCTCTGATGGAATTATCATCTGACCGACGGTCTGAAGATGGCATATGCTGAGAAGTCATTGACTGAGTTTTGGTGTGATGTGGAGAAGGAATATCCTGAACTGGGAAAACATGCACTGATTGAACTTTTGCCGTTTGGTTCTACTTATTTGTGTGAGGTGACCTTCTCAGCTTTAACACACATCAAAACCAAGCAGAGGAACAGACTGGATGTGGAGACCAGCCTGGTCACAGCTGTTTCCACACTGCCTCCAGAACTATGAAAGACATGCAAGCTCAAGTGTCTCATTAAAGCTCACATGACTGGTGAAAAGAAACTGCTAGGCCTATACTGATTCTGGATATATAAGTGTTTTGTTCCTGAATTAAAGTTTAAATGCCTGTTTAAAGGGGACTTATTCAAAGGGGCTCCATGGTTTAAGCCTAAATGTTACAAGATATATATATATATATATATATATAGCAAAGATAAGTTGATTATTTAGATTTCATATGTATTTATTTGATTATATTATTTATTTTCAAGGCAACATTTCATTTTTATTGAGTGATTTAAGTTAAAATTAAGAAAATGCCTGAGAATTAGATGTTCAAATTAAGGAGATGAAATAAAGTTATTTTCATTCAATAATCAGTTACGTTCTACTTGTGAAGGATCATCAGCACGTATGAGTGAGGGGGTACTCATGGTATGACAAAAGGCTCAGGGGGTACACAAGACAAAAAAGGTTGGGAATCACTGATCTAATGCACCAGATACTTCACTAGACATGTATGGAGTTTTTATTTTCATGTATTTATATATATTTATATTAATTGCATTTACATGTAAACAAATGTGTTTCATTTACTTTCAGCATCCAGGAAATATTCACTATCTAGTACAGTCAAACAAGTAGTCTGATATAATGAAAGTAAACAAAGCATTGCCTATATAGTATGCCTGGTACATAGCATCCATTTCACTGGTGACATTGGTATTGTTCGAACCTTGTTTGCACATGCTAAAATAGGTATACAAGATAAAAACAAGAACATGTATCAAATAATAACAACTGGTAATCAGGACCAAATTAGCTGCTCATAATTAAAGAGGAAAAATAATGCTTATTTTCAGGTTCATATTTGTATTGTATGCCTCCACTGGGACATGTTTACATGCAATAAAAGGTCTTTATTTGTTATCATACTGTCTGTGCTGCAGCACCTATTTTCACCCTCTGTCTGAAACCAGAGCCCAGTCTGTTCAAATTGGTTAGGCTGGCTCTGTTGTGATTGGTCAACCGCTTAGTGATGTCCCACCCCTAAGCGTACAATATGTTGGAGTGATTACTAGTGTTACATAGTGATGTCATTATGTTACGGAAGAAAACAAAGGATTTTAATGGAGGCGTTTCAGGCAGGGGGGGGAGTGTTTGAGAGAAACACTCTGGCATGCATTTTATTTTAGCCTTTGTAGAGCAACTGGACATGCACAAAAACGTATATACCACACTACAGGAAAGAGAAAACCCCAAAAAACATTAAAGGGTTTCTTTAAGATAATGCTCCTGATCAATCCAAACAGGCACAGCTAGTCAATGTGTAGCGAGTCAACACATCTCACAGTCACGGCTTCAGTGTGCAACATCAAAACTTCTTGTTCAGAGTGCGAACAAAACTTGAAGATAAACCACAGTCCAACGGAGAGAAAATAACAAATCTGCCCTTAATAGTCCATTAATGTGTGACAAGAGTTTTCATGCTGCGCCTGGCAAGCCACAACAGCTAGCTTGAGCTCGGTGTGTAGCAAATTGCAAAAGCTCATCGGTCAAAAAGAGAAGAATGTCAGTAAATGGGATGGCCTTTAAACTAAATTGAATATTGAATGCTGCTTCTGCAACTTTGTTACCCAATCATGAAAAACAACACAAATATTGCTTTCAGAGACCATCTGTTAGAGAGGATTGAAAATAAACTGGTTCATGTCAATCTGAATCAGAAAATATATTTTAGACACACTTAATGCTAAATATAAAAGTGGCCCATGTGAACCCCACTGATTAGACTAAACACTGTTTTTCCATCTCTTGATGGGACAAAAGTCCCTGATTAAATATTTGATTACATCTAATTTGCCCCATGGGGCTCACATGATTGCATGGTCGTGTGAATGTTGCATTAGTGAGCAGTAGAAAAATCAAGACAACATTTGACTGCATCTCTATGCTCAAAATCTGTGTCACGTGCAATAAAGTATATCAAGGTGTATCAAGTCCTAAAAAACGTGGCTTTATTCCTCTACACACTGCTCTCATTTAAATGGTATGCTGATTTAATGACAATCATCTGTAATCAGATTACTCTTAAATTTCTAAAAAGTGTGGATTACAATGTTACAAGACATCTTAAAAGAGCATATTGTGTTTGTTATAAAATGAGCACAATATGCTCTTTTACCTTTCTGATGGCTTGATGAAATCTGTGAGACGGTGTACTTGTTTGATCATACCTGGTGGAAAGGTAGCTGTGGTTATTGCTTTATCTATTATGTGTTTGTGGTGTACTGCTTGAATACTGTTGTGCTGATGTTCTCATTGTGGTTGTAATCAGGGACCTCTAGGAAAATACACCATTAACTTTCTCCCCTGGTTAATATGATATCCCAATACTACGGTAGGTGCAAACGCGGAAAAACACATACATAAGCAGGAAACGGCAGCAAATAATGAAATGAAAAACAAACAAATCCTGAAAACAAAAACAAAAAAACCGCTGCATTTACAGAAATGATGCAAACTAAATACAAACCCCCAAAACAAACGCAACAGAAAAACGCTGCAAATACAAAAACACATACAAACCCCAAAACACAGAGTGCTCAAGGCCTCTAGGGGGCCCCCTATGTGAAACAGATTGATGTCTGACCAGACATAGAGAGAACAAACGAGAGTGATGGAAATTGAAGCCGGAGGAAACAAAGTTGATTGAAGTAGAGAACGTCAATATATAAGAAGGTACGTTTTGTTTTGTTTTTCAAAGAGCGTCATATTTACGCAGCTAGCGTTAGCGTGCCTACAGTAACTACTAACAGATGAGGAGAGCTTCACGTGAGATAAAGTGAGGGAAGAACATTGTTACAGGGTGTCCGCGGGGTCTTAAAAAGTATTAAAAGTTGATCAATCAATTTAGCGAAAATGAAGGCTATTAAAAAGTATTAAACGTAGCGAGCTGGAAAGACATGGCCCCCTGTGGACCAAGAGTAGCACGTATGTCTTAATGTTGTTTTTATTTTAAGTGGAGCCATGAAAAATGAGAATTGCCTCAGGAATGCCAGCTTAGTTTATATGAGCAGGTGAAATGGAAACCACATCCATTAAACTAGTCAAGATGACCCTACAGCCCGTGCCGACTGGAGTCAATGAGGTACTTTCCCACTACATCGACTACAAAGTCTTTGAAGATCTGGAAAGATTCACCAAAAAACAAGCTAGTTTTGTATTGACCAAATAAACAGCAATGTTCAGATCAATTACTTATTCATGTTTTAAATAAAGGTGAATGAATGAAAACTTTATTACAGACTCAGGGTCCAGATAAAAGACAAGTCATTACATAGAAATGTATTATTGTATTAATATCACTCTATAACTATAATACGTTACATAGTCTATCTGTTAATCATGGCTGTCTTTTCAAACTAATATGGTCCCGACGTCCTCTACAGTGGACATACTGTAACATTTTAAAATAAAATAAAATAAAAAAAGACAGAAGGCAGAAGTTGAACACAACAGTAAGTTCCCCTTTTTCTTTGTATTGTATCTGTTTCAAATGCAAGAAATAAGGATTTGACACACTACTCTGTTTAGAATACTAATTGGCAGATGCATACACTAGTTATCAGCATGAAGGACACGTTTTTTCATTGTCTGTTTATGTGAAATATGTAGAAGCCATCATTAAAGGTGGGGTAGGTAAGTTTGAGAAACCGGCTCGAGATACACTTTTTGTTATATTCCATGGAATGCTCTTAACATCCGATAGCAATGAATATCTTAAGTGCTTTGACAAAACATCCATACAAAAATATCATCTGTGGAAGCCGTAGTGCTGTAAAAAGCACGACCAATCATCTGAGCCGGCCCGGCTAAAGTAACTGGATGGCCTACCTGCCTGTCAGCCTTCCATCTGTGCACAGACTTATCTCGTGCCCTCATTGGTCATGTGCACGTCCGTGTGTGTTGGAGGAGGGGCTCTGTAAGGAAGTGGCAGATTTTTTCCCGTTGTGTATTTTGAAATTATAGCGCACTCGAGCCGGTTTCTCAAACGTACTGTACCTACCCCACCTTTAAGTGATATCAAAATACAAATAACTAATGTCATGCAAACATATTAATATTTGCTTGATTCCAGTGTTGAATTTAGCACAATTGCATACAAACATTAAGGGGTTTTAAGATTCTGAAGTATTATGCTAAAAACTCAATAACTTAGATTATTATTTATAGTTTTGCTGAATAGTTTCATGTCCGCTTACCTTAGAAACGTAAAATGTGACTGCAGTGTGCAGATGGGGAGCATGTTAGCTTAGCTTGGTAGCTTCAGCTAGCTCTGGAACTTCCAGCTCGGTGGCAGCGGTCCCGCCTCCGCCTCTTTGCCCTTATTTGGAGCAGGCTGGAACAGGCGGGAGTTGAACTCTGACGTCACTGTCGAGCCGTTAGTGGTCGACTCCGCCTACTAAGGGCTTCACAGCAACTCTGCCGAATCCTATGGGTGACGTCACGGACCCTACGTCCATTTATATATACAGTCTATGCTTCAGAGCAGGGAGTGAACACACACGGCTCTTATTAAAACCGCACTTTCTCACCGGAGTACTTTTCCCCGTCATTCTTAAAGTACCGATACTAATGAAACGGAGGAATCGTAACGTTTTTAACGGCAGGGTATCGCAGTACCTTTCAAGTATCGGTACACCGTGCAACACTAGTCAGGAGTCAGTGTCTCTCCCCCAAACTCACACATATAAAATTCGATATGAACTGAAGAGCCGTATGAAACTAGGCAAAGAGCCGCGGGTTGGCCACCCCTGCCTTACACCGTCAGCAACTGTAAACTGCTTTGGCTTAGTGGAAATGAACACCATGTCACTCACTCTGCCTGGTTTCACACCCTATTAATTACACAAAATAATCAAATAAATCAGAGTCAAATTAATTGAAATGGTCGTTGATGCAACATACTAAATCAGCTCTTGGCACAAAGGAAATACTCATTAAACCGTGGATTGGTAGTGAACACATACTGTACTTACCATGGTTCTTGGCTTGTGCCATCGCTGCTCTGTTTCAGTGCAGCTGAGGACAGGGGGTACAGCAGCCAGGTTGAGTGTGGAGTAGTGTGCGGTCTGGAACAGCAGTGCAACATTGTGGTTGCAGAGTGCTGTTCCAGCTACACAGGAACACTTTGCCACTGCAATCTCCACAGGTGAGCAGTTCTCAAAGACAATCTACAAATTAAAACAAAATGTCAGTCATTTTACATTTAGGACACTGCTTCAATACAACACAAACAAATGAGAAAGCTGAGAGCAGGCTGATCAGGCAAGTAGTAGGTGTGGGAAAAGGCTAAACCATGTCAGGTTCTCAGTCACATCACATACACAGAAGTTCTCCTGTTTGGAATACTTTAATTTAAGGACATTCAAACAGATAAGCTCTCTCAGTTGTCTCAATTTATTATCTTATTATTACCTACATAAAATAGTGTTGGTAGAACGTTGAACAGCTTAACATAGATGTAGGGTACAAAACCAGAACTGGCCCATACAAATGGACCCTACATGGATTATACTAACCATACCAACACACTCTCACTCCCTAAGTGTCCAATAGCGACGTTTGGTCAGTGTCCGTGGCGTCCAATTGTGACGCTCCTAGGCTCCTTCAGCGTCATAAAGGGACCCAAATAGCTTTCAACTGATTGCAATGTATTCCCATCTGTGTCGGGATTTGACGCTCATGGAAGCACGGCATTCGTTTATGTCGGCTGCCCTTAAAGGTAATGTGAGCGTCCATTCCCAGGAGTAAAGGATGGCAGAAGACACTACACTACCCAGAATCCCCAGCTATCGTTTGGACTACACCATGTGCTCTTGACAAACCCCGTGATAGTCCTCAAGCTCTGTGATTGGAGAGTGTGCTCCGAGGGTTAAGCCGATTCTCGAACAGCACTTGAAATGGGATGGAACCACGGCAGACTGTCCAAAACTGGATTTGAACGGGTCCACCGCGTCCCCCCTCCCCCACCCCGTCCCCAGAACTACACATGCTGGCTATTCTGTTTCGCAACATGTTCTCTATGGCACGTCTCTACTGGGAGTTGTAGTTTTAAAAGACGTTTTCGTATTTCCCATAATAAGAAGTTGCCAGTATTAAACTGTGTACATCCCTGGAGGTTTAGGGGACAGGAAACACTCACATTTAAAACATATAATTAATAAATGGGTGAAAATTGCTTGTGCCCATTATGGGCAGTATTTATATATATACCCACATGCCAGCTAAGGTCAGAAGAGCTTTATTTAACAGCTGGTCTTATGTGTGTGACCCCTGTGATAACATTACATTACATTACATTAATTGATAAGCCTGAAACATGCACTTGTCAAGGTTCAGAGGCACATTTTGCAAATATGGCAGTAGCCATCGATCAGCTTAAGATAAGATATACTTTATTGATCCCAAGTTGGAACATTTGCGTTACATCAGCATGTGTAACAGTTAAATATGCAGTTGTGTTTATTTGAAAATCATTTAGTATAATCACATAAATTCTGTGTTCTTTATTTATTGATTGTTCAATACCTGACAAGGCCGGAGATGAAATATCTACATACATCTTATAAGAGTATAATACATTATGTATAATATCAGTTAAAATAAGTGCTTCAACATAGTTAACATTGCTGGAGGTATGCACAAATATTGATAGATGTCTTGTAATGCACTATTGAGGAACCTGCAACCCAAGTTTTTTATTCAGTGCAGAACTACACCACAGTTGTGTAGGCCTATATGATATGTCAATAAACCTTAGAAAATCTTGAAATCTTGAACGGGATGTGCAAAATAGTCATTACATACAGTCTTTAATGAACTATTAGTAGAGAATAACGAGTAATGAATATACTTTATAGGGATCGTATTAATATCTAATAATACAAATATTGAAATTCAATAACATGCTTTAACCACCAGGTGTCCCTTTATATCAGCTGTGCACCTTTATGGTGTAAATACAGCCTATCTACCAATTGGATCAAATATAAAAGTGAGCCGAATTAGTGTTGATACTGCAAGGAGACCTCATGAAAGACGACACAGGAAGTGAGGATACCAGGCCCGGAGGAAGCCCGGGGTCCCCTTCTGGAGCCAGGCCCAGAAGGAGGACTCGTCGGCGAGCGTCTGGTGGCCGGGCTTGCCACGGAGCCCGGCCGGGCCCAGCCCGAAAAGGCAACGTGGGCAACACCTCCCCTTCTCCGTCCCGCGGGCCCACCACCTACGGGAAACATCGATGGGGTCGGGTGCGCTGCCAGAAGGGTGGCAGTGAAAGCGGAGGGTCTCGACGGACCAGACCCGGGCGGCAGAAGCTGGCTTTGGGGACGTGGAACGTCACCTCTCTGGGGGGGAAGGAGCCGGAGCTTGTGCGGGAGGTGGAGCGGTACCAGTTGGATCTGGTTGGGCTCACCTCTACGCACAGCGTCGGCTCTGGAACCTTACTTCTGGATAGGGGTTGGACTCTATTCTTCTCCGGAGTTGCTCAAGGTGTGAGGCGCCGGGCGGGTGTGGGGATACTCACAAGTCCCCGGTTAGGTGCTTCGTTGTTGGAGTTTACCCCAGTGGACGAGAGGGTCGCCTCCCTACGCCTGCGGGTTATGGGGGGGAAAACTCTGACTGTTGTGTGTGCTTATGCACCCAACAGCAGTTCAGAGTATTCGGCCTTCTTGGAGACCCTGGAAAGAGTCCTGTATGGGGCTCCTGAAGGGGACTCCTTAGTCTTGCTGGGAGACTTCAACGCACATGTGGGCAATGATGGAGACACTTGGAGGGGCGTGATTGGGAGGAACGGCCCCCCTGATCTGAACCGGAGTGGTGGTTTGTTACTGGACTTCTGTGCTAGTCATGGATTGGCCATAACAAACACCATGTTCGAACATAAGGATGCTCATAAGTGTACGTGGTACCAGAGCACCCTAGGCAGAAGGTCCATGATCGATTTCGTTATCGTATCATCGGACCTGAGGCCGTATGTTTTGGACACTCGGGTAAAGAGAGGGGCGGAGTTGTCAACTGATCACCATCTGGTGGTGAGTTGGGTCGAGTGGCGGGGGAAGCCTCTGGATAGACCTGGTAAGCCCAAACGTGTAGTTCGGGTGAACTGGGAACGTCTGGAGGAGGCCCAAGTTCAGGAGGCCTTCAACTCACACCTCCGGCGGAGCTTTTCGGGCATTCCTGTGGAGGTTGGGGACATTGAACCAGAGTGGTCGGTGTTCAAAGCCTCTATTGCCGAAGCCGCGGTGGGGAGCTGTGGTCTCAAGGTCCTAGGTGCCTCAAGGGGCGGTAACCCTCGAACCTCCTGGTGGACACCGGTGGTCAGGGAAGCCGTCCGACTGAAGAAGGAGGCCTTCAGGGATTTGTTATCCCGGGGGACTCCCGAGGCAGTTGCAAGGTACCGACAGGCCCGAAGGGCAGCAGCCTCATCCGTGGCCGAGGCAAAGCAGCGGGTGTGGGAGAAGTTTGGAGAAGACATGGAGAAGGACTTTCGGGCGGCACCAAAGTTGTTCTGGAAAACTGTCCGACACCTCAGGAGGGGGAAGCAGGGAACCATCCAAGCTGTGTACAGTAAGGATGGGACGTTGTTGACCTCAACTGATGGAGTGTTGGGGCGTTGGAAGGAACACTTTGAGGAACTCCTGAACCCGACAACTCCGCCCTCTATGTTAGAGGCAGAGCTGGAGTATGACGGGGGATCAACACCAATCTCCTGGTGGGAGGTCACTGAGGTCGTTAAACAACCCCACAGTGGCAAAGCTCCGGGGGTGGATGAGATCCGCCCGGAAATGCTGAAGGCTCTGGGTGTTGAGGGACTGTCATGGTTGACACGTCTCATCAACGTTGCGTGGAAGTCGGAAACAGTACCGAAGGAGTGGCAGACCGGGGTGGTGGTCCCCCTTTTCAAAAAGGGGGATCAGAGGGTGTGTGCCAATTACAGAGGCATCACACTACTCAGCCTCCCCGGGAAAGTTTACTCCAAGGTACTTGAAAGGAGGGTCAGGCCGATTGTCGAACCTCAGATTGAGGAGGAACAATGCGGATTCCGTCCTGGTCGTGGAACGACGGATCAGCTTTTTACTCTCGCAAGGATCCTGGAGGGGGCCTGGGAGTACGCTTATCCGGTCTACATGTGTTTTGTAGACTTGGAGAAGGCGTATGACCGGGTTCCCAGGGAGTTACTGTGGGAGGTGCTGCGGGAGTATGGGGTGAGGGGGTCTCTACTCAGGGCCATCCAATCTCTGTACTCCCAAAGCGAGAGCTGTGTCCGGGTCCTCGGCAGTAAGTCGGACCCATTTCCGGTGAGGGTTGGCCTCCGCCAGGGCTCCGCTTTGTCACCAATCCTGTTGGTTATATACATGGATCGGATTTTGAGGCGTAGTCATGGGGGAGGTGGTCTGCAGTTTGGTGGACTAAGGATTGCACCACTGCTTTTTGCAGATGATGTGGTTCTAATGGCTTCATCGGTCACTGAATCGGTTCGCAACAGAGTGTGAAGCGGCTGGGATGAGGATCAGCACCTCCAAATCTGAGGCCATGGTTCTCAGCAGGAAACCGATGGACTGTCCACTCCAAGTAGGGAATGAGTCCTTACCCCAAGTGAAGGAGTTCAAGTATCTCTGGGTCTTGTTCTCGAGTGAGGGAACAATGGAGCGTGAGATGGGCCGGAGAATCGGAGCAGCGGGAGCGGTACTGCAGTCGCTTTACCGCACCGTTGTGACGAAAAGGGAGCTGAGTCAGAAGGCAAAGCTCTCTGTCTACCGGGCCATTTTCGTTCCTACCCTCACCTATGGTCATGAAGGATGGGTCATGACCGAAAGAACGAGATCGCGGATACAAGCGGTCGAGATGGGTTTCCTCCGCCGGGTGGCTGGTGTCTCCCTTAGAGATAAGGTGAGAAGTTCGGTCATCAGGGAGGGACTCGGAGTTGAGCCGCTCCTCCTTCGCGTCGAAAGAAGCCAGTTGAGGTGGTTCGGGCACCTAGTTAGGATGCCACCTGGACGCCTCCCTAGGGAGGTGTTCCAGGCACATCCAGCTGGGAAGAGACCAAGGGGTAGACCTAGGACCAGGTGGAGGGATTATATCTCTTCGCTGGCCTGGGAGCGCCTTGGGATCCCCCAGTCAGAGCTGGTTGATGTCGCCAGGGAAAAGAAAGTTTGGGGCTCTCTGCTGGAACTGCTACCCCCGCGACCCGACCACGGATAAGCGGGAGAAGATGGATGGATGGATGGACTGCAAGGAGACGTATTGTGTGAAAAGAAATGTAAGATGTTGTTTAATGGCTGATATATTTATGATCCACGTCACGTTTTCAGTTCCTCATGTTTGTCTTCTCATCAGGGCTCTATAAATACAGAACTACGGCAGATATGTAATATGTAATGCAGCCGAACCGTGTATTACAATGCCGTTATGTGATGACTTTCAAAGAGAAAAGCAAGCACACTCGGAGTAATCTTCGTAATCTTCGTAATAACTAGCAAACTAAAGATCATGTACATCCACTGCACACATAATCTGAAATAACAACTCATATGTCTCGCATCAAATGACATCAAAACGCATTTTAATGGCCAAACTAACTTTAAAATAGGCATTTTCTACCGAGAATAAAACGAATTTCGGCCATGTTTTCTTTTTCTTCAGGGAGAAATTTGAAGATCACGTGACATAGCCATCGGAATGAATGGTGAAAAAAACGGGGTTTGTCAAACAGAGCACATGGTGTAGGCCAAACGATAGCTGGGGATTCTGGGTAGTGTAGTGTCTTCTGCCATCCTTTACTCAGAAAACATATTTGTTTCTCCGAATCGAAGGGGAAAAATACAAAAGCATTGCACACAATTTAAACCAATCAATGTTGTGTAATTAACAAGGATAATCTGGTGTTTTTTAGTCGATGAGTAGTGCAGATATCACTGTAAAATCAATCGACAGTAAGAGGAGTACTTACTTCCGGGTGTACAATTATCCGTTATCCAATGGGAATGGATGCTCACATTGCCTTTAAGGGCAGCCGGCATAAACGAATGCCGTGCTTCCATGAGCGTCAAATCCCGACGCAGATGGGAATACATTGCAATCAGTTGAAAGCTATTTGCGTCCCTTTATGACGCTGAAGGAGGCTAGGAGCGTCACAATTGGACGCCACGGACACTGACCAAACGTCGCTATTGGACGCTTAGGGAGTGAGAGTGTGTTGACCATACAGGAAAGAACAGCAGCCGTCACAACCAGTTTCTGGGGTTTCCATGAAAGCAGAGACGGTTTTCAACCTCTCATAAAGAATCTTTGATGAAAGCTAAGTTTGGGTTTAGATATGATCACGAAAGGGTTACAAAATGAAAATAAATCTGTAGCCCCTTCATGCTACACACACATAGCTAGCTACCAGTTGATGTGAGCTAATGTATTGTCACTATGTAATCTGTTGCAACACGTCAGCTAGCTGGGCTTATTTGAATCCTAAATCACAGGTTACCTACTCTAGCTACATCAAAACCCCAGAACATATGAACCTGATAGAGGCTTTGAACCAATTAACACTTTTTATTTTCCTCCCTACTCTGAGATCGTGAGGATTTTCATGCTTTCTCATGGACCTGTAACAGCTTGCCCTGATGTTCACTCTCCCTGAAGGTAGATCTTGGTTTGAAACTGTGGGGAATTGGACATCATTCATTTTATTCAAAACACGTAATAGTACATCATTAAAACGCTTTACACTGTATCAAGACTGTCAAGTTGTCAAAGTTAGCCAGTAACTACAGCTTTGTTTGTCACTTACCTTCATAATTGTCGATGTAACTGGATATGTACATCTTGAACCCCTTTTCTATTTTGCTCCTCGGGGCTGAGCTTGCCGCTTGTACCAGCCAATGTATATCACTGATGTTAACCTTCGGTAGGTCTTGGAGACATCGAGTGTAAAATAGTGCCATCACGTTAACGTTAGCCTTCTCACTTTGCTCTACCGCTATCTGTATGATATCTGTATGCTACTGTATCTATCTTGCTAGCTATCTAGCTATCTGTATCTCTATATATATCTCTATCTCTGTCTGTCTGTCTGTCTGTCTGTCTATCTATCTATCTA
This sequence comes from Pseudochaenichthys georgianus, assembly GCF_902827115.2. Classification (NCBI taxonomy): domain Eukaryota; kingdom Metazoa; phylum Chordata; class Actinopteri; order Perciformes; family Channichthyidae; genus Pseudochaenichthys; species Pseudochaenichthys georgianus. Next base: position 10,100,483 of record NC_047505.1, on the reverse strand, counting down.
TCTATCTATCTATATCTCTATCTACCCGCTCTATAGACCGGAGGTTTACAAGCGCACACTCAATGAACCGGAAATGGAAATACGTCATCCCGTGCAACTAGCCTATTGCACTCCTAGAATTAATGTGTCATTTTTTGATATATATATTAGCTGTACACTTTATGAATATAATGTTTTGTTATCGACAACTTTACCATTAAATCTCGTCCAACTGATCTTGCAGCTGTCACTCCTCGGCTCTTGGTAGTTCAGGCATTTATCAAACCTGGCAACTCCGGGCTTCCTGGCAGCTGTCAAAGTCCAGTGGCTCCGCCCCAAAGTGTCAGAAACTTTTCACGTGAGTGATGCTGACACTCCCGCGAGCGAGCAAGAGGGCTGTCTCTCTCTCGTGCGAGCGAGCGCATTGCCGCTCGCGGTGGTTTAATATGCGCGCGAGGGTCATTTCATGCCCTTGTAAAAGCACATTTTCCGTTCGTGAGTAGCTTGTTTTGCGCGTTAGAATATTGACCCAAATCTGACTCCATAGCTGTCCTACTTTCGATTCCCGCCAACTCACCTCCTCAGCTGCTGCTCACCTCACTGATTGCCACTACTCACCTGCACCTACTTAAAGGGGAAAGGAAACACCAATTCCAGCTATAATATTCAGGTAGTTTATTCATTTTACAATGGATATTGATCGTAATATTTATTGTATATGATATTACTCCCCAAAAGAAAATTAATTATCCGCCATTAGGGGAGTCCCAAATGGTGACGTCACTGGGTGGGTCTTCGCTCCGGGTAGCCATACCGGAAGTCAACACAACGTAGCAGATATGGCAGCGATGGAGGAATTTTGCAATGAGATGGACGTTTTGAACGATGAATTTGACTATTCGTCGGTAGATGACATTGATGTGGAAGCATCTACAGTTACCAGGCATCCCATGGACTATGCTTATGAACCGATTCGGTCGAATAGAGTGGCATACGATCCGGAATCTGCCGAAAGTACAGACGGTTCTGAACTCGTTGAGTGGGACCACCAGTTCCAGTACCGACTCGGTCTCAGAGGAAGAAGATGTTGCTCAAAACCCAGGACGAATGGACAACACAGATTGGTGTACATTAGAGATGTTAAGATTCACCGATTCGCATCGGTGCACCGGCATAAATGTTCAAGATGCGAGTGTACCGGTTGAAAGAGTGCACATCGGCTACAGTTTGGGTTGAACCGGGTTGAACTCGCGATGCATCGATTGCGTAGCGTCTTTGCATCGGTAAAAAAACGATTCATTCATATAAAATCCCCTCATCTTGTCAACGCTCAGCAGAGACGATCTTTGATATTTGCTTCGCCACTACGGAGGCCGAGAGTCTCAGTTATCAACACACACGGAAGTTGAGGAGAAAGAGAAACACAGCGCACCGAAAAATACCTACAAATCAAACGTTTGGCAACACTTCGGATTGTTCAAGAAAGACGGTGTAATAATCCTTTATCCTATATAGTTGACCGCAGGTCATGGAGAGTAATAAGGTATCCGTAGACCTTTGTATGAGGTATTTGTATTACTTAACAGGTCTACAGCCATGATACATAGATCCGTCCTAGATACGGGCTTGCATACACACAGTATCACTCCGCAGCCGCACCCCATCAGTAACGTCCTGATGGTATATGTGCGGGGCACTATATACTACAGACGGTCAACTTGAAAAATCGCTCGCATATTGTTAACGATGCCGAGCCACTTTAAAGTACACAAGTAGTACGAGGAACTTAACGACGCACATAAAGAGGCGACATGGGGTCTGCGGCTGAAAAGAGAAACCTGAAAGTTAGACTATGAGTTAAATCACTCAGTGAGGTGTTCTGTCAGAGAGAGTGGTGTTTAGTTTACAGCAGCCTGTGAAGGCCAATAATAATTTAAATGTCTTCCTTACTGTAAGCAGTTATGAAATAGCTGTTTGTGAAAGGTTATTTGTATTCTTTATTGTTCATATAGAACCCACTGCTTTCTGCTCACTGGTGAGTTAGCCTATGAATGAGTGTTAAACACATCAGGCTGGCAGCTGTATGGGCATTGCACTATGGTAGCTGTTATTTGCACATTGTTAATCATGAGCAATGCATCCTTACATTGTTTAACTGTGAGGTGTTATACAATTGTACTGTACTCTGGAGAGCTTTTAAAGGGAAAAAAATAAACGGCATGATGGGATGTGCAGTAGCAAATATGTCAAGCACTTTGTTGTTAATGTATGATTTGCTGCATATAAGGAATAAAACAAAAATCCTCTGTCGTACCATATTGAAGTATCATTATTTTTGCATAGTGTTGAATCGTATCGCACCGAATCGCATAATGTTGAATCAAATCGTATCGAACTGTATCGCAACAGAGGTGTATCGCATCGCCTGGTGTTTCAAATGTATCGTTAATGTATCGTATCGTGGCAACGTATCGAGATGCGCATCGCATCGGCCTCAGTGATGGAGATGCACATCCCTAGTGTACATGTAACAATTGTGTGGTGATGCCATCGGAAAATGTCAAAATAAAAATAAAAACATACTCTGTTATCCTCTTAGGCCCCACGGAACCGAAATTGCATCATTTGCAGGAAACAACATCTAAGGAACCTTAATATTTAATAAACTATGAATATTTTATATCCATATAACGGGGAAAAACGAATTTAACTGATTTTTTTCATTTATTTTTAAAAAAAAAACACACAATGCTAACAGTGAGCCTCTGAAATAGCCCCGAGCGAAAAATGATAACCTATTACTGCACCGAAAATTACTCCTAGCTCCCTTATTACTTATCCTCGCTGCACATCCAACACATTGTTTATGATCGTAAAGACACAGAATCTCACCTCAACACTGAAAGATACAAACTTGCGTGGTTATCAACAAAAACGTAAATCAAAACAAGTGGCACTAGGTACTAACATGCGCTAGGCTAACGGCTTACCTTCCTCATTGTCTGGTCTAAACTGGTCTTCAATGGCATTACAACGATAAAAACAATGATGTAGTTAATCCATAGGTTAATATCCAATGGGGCTGTGTCCCCTTTGAAATGTTCTGATAATCTATAAGCAATACAACTGCAATTCCGCTGTCCGCTCTGTGCGCTCTGGGTCCTGCAAAACCATCCATTGAACACCTAGTCCAGCAATACTAGCCTTTTTAGGGCTGTTTTCGACAGATGAGCGTGTGTATGCCAGTTTAATTAGTTGAGCTATAGAACACCCCCAATTCTCCATTGTACGTCATAATAATAGCTACCATTTAGTTTGGACGCGATTGTGTTAATTAATAAGGTCACACTGTGTCAGTAAATACATGTGTAAGCTAGTAATCTGGTAGTGCTGCAATATTTACCTCTCTCTCGGCAGCTGAAGCAACTCGTTTGGTGCTCGAACTTCACGTTTGTTGACACTGTCATTGTCTTGCGTGGCCGACGTGCTGGGATGGTCGGTGTTCCCGACTGCATACGTTGAGAAATCGAATATTGTGGGAACAGATCCTGGCTTCAAATCCGATGTTTTGTATTGAACCAGGCATCCAGACTCATTAAACCTAATTTTGTGTACATAATCGTCATTTTTAAAGTGTTCGCTGCACACACGTGCGTCCTGATTCAGCGGCGGATCGGACTGTTTCATGGAAATAACCCATGCTTTGAGCAGCTTCTCATCCTTTAGTGGCAGCCTATGGAAATGTACTTCTTCCTTCTTCGTATAAAATCCATTTGTGCCGCCTGGGGCAATACAATAAACTCCTGACGACGACCGTTTTCTTGTAATGTAAACTACTGGTGCATTGCAGGCCATGTTGTTTGTTATCGAGCTTTGGCCCAGGAAGCCGTACCCACTCAGTGACGTCACTGGGAAAGTCCCGGAGCAATGGAAGCGCCCATGGTCATTAGGCACGTATTTCAAAAAATAAATGTGCGTATCTCGATCGTTTACATTGGAAATAGACTAGATAAATACATTTCCTAATGGGAGTATTGTTGCATGGAAAGCAGTTTGAAAAGTGTTTCCATTTCCCTTTAAAACCCTGGTTCCCATCTTCAGACTTTGCCAGTTCTTCGTTTATTCTTCAGTGGTAAACTATCGTCCAGGCCTACTAGTGTTTTTCCTAGTGACTTTTTGATGCTCCTTGTGAAAGGAAATTCTTTCCTAATCCTGTTTGTTTTTCCTGTTCCAGATCCACATACTCCACCCCTGCGAGATGGAGTTCATGACTTTATGAGCTGTTCATGAGCACTCATGAAACATTCATGAACAACTCATTATATGTTCACTTGTCACGTTCATGAACCAACATTCTTAAAATGCTCATGAACCATTTTAAAGAGCAGTTCATGAAATGTTTATGAACATTGTTCATTCATATAAAGTTCCTGTTTTGCTCATGACAGACTTTTATGAGCAATTTATGAACTTTTCATGATCCAGCCAATCACAACATTATAATTAAAACCCCAAAAAGTGTGCATGAGTATTTCATGAACTTTTCATGACTGAGCATTTCATGAATTTTGGATGATTGTGGCAAGTTCAGAATATTTTGGAATATTCATGAGCATTTTATGAACTTTTGATGATCAGTGTGATGTTTTTAAAGACCTCTTGAATATTCATCTACTATTTGAACATTTCTTTCTTTTTTAAAACTTTTAATCTTAAAACAAAACAATAGTGAATTTGAAACTGAACATTATCTGTATTTATTTTGGTGACATTCATATCATTTTATGGTTTATCTGTACTGTTTGAGAAGCAGTACGAGTAAGTAGCGCCAAGGTGGAACCTTTGGCAGGTGAGCGGTGACATCTGGGTTACCTTAGGGGGGGACACTTCCGCCCCCTCCTCAGAAGCAATCCAGACGATCAACCGGATCCTGTGTATAATTATTGCTGCTCCACTTTTCTGTTTTCTACAGGTCAGTACATAATGAAAATGATCGATGTTAACTTGTGTGAATTAGATATGATGTTGGAGATGTTTAGGAGAGTGTGTCAGAAGGTTGTGAGCATGTTTGACATAGTAACGGTATTTTAAAAATACTAAACTGTCGGCAACAATAGATGCCATTTTCGCGGGCTTCAGCCGCACCTGGGTAAATGTGACCTGAGCGAAGGCTCGCAGGCAGGTTAGCTGCTGCGCACGGGTAATATGTTTTGTTTACCTGAGTGAAGTCTTGCAGGCACATTGCCTTGTTTTTTGTTTATTAACATTGACAGTGTATTTTTGTGATCTCCATAATATGTTATATTTGGTAAAGATAGATATATTGATAGAAAGTATTATTTGATAGCGTTATGTGTTTATAGATAACAACCTGTCCTTCACTGCAAACATAGCTGCTACAACCCGCTGCTGCAGATACATGCTTTACAACATCAGGAGGATGCGTCCCCAGCTGACCCAGAAAGCGACGCAGGTTCTGGTCCAGGCTCTCATCATCTCACGCCTAAACTACTGCAATTCCCTCCTGGCTGGTCTACCTGCATGTGCCATCCGACCTGCAGCTCATCCAGAATGCAGCGGCTTGTCTGGTCTTCAACCTTCCTAAATTCTCCCACACCACGCCGCTCCTCCGCTCCCTCCACTGGCTTCTGGTAACTGCTAGAATCCACTTCAAGACAATGGTACTTGCGTACCATGCTGCGAATGGATCTGGCCCTTCCTACATCCAGGACATGCTTAATCGTACACCCCAGCACGTGCACTCCGCTCTGCATCAACAAAACGACTCGCTGCACCCTCACTGCGAAGGGGACCCAAGTTCCCATCAGCAAAAACACGTGGGTTTGCTATCCTGGCTCCAAAATGGTGGAATGAGCTCCCCACTGACATCAGGACAGCAGAAAGCTTACACACCTTCCGGCGCAGACTGAAAACTCATCTCTTTCGACTCCACTTCGAGCAATAGAACTATTAACAAAGCACTTATGGACTGGCTTACCTAAAGCCAGTTGAGTAGCACTTGAAATGTTTTTGCTCTATGAAACCTGATGTACTTATATGATTCTGTTTTCTTCAAGTTTGTATTTTGTTGGTCGAACGCACTTATTGTAAGTCGCTTTGGATAAAAGCGTCAGCTAAATGCAATGTTATGTAATAATTTATATTGACTATGTTGAATTTCTCCTTGAGATACAGTAATTGACTGACAGACGGATAACTTAAATGGAGAAATGTGATGTTTGTAAAGTTCAGCTATTTGAATGTAACTGTGTACTTTGCATTTTGAATAAGAAGCATTCCAGACGATCAACCGGATCCTGTGTATAATTATTGCTGCTGCACTTTTCTGTTTTCTACAGAAATCATTTATTGTTGCTGTGGTACCCAAGCTTTTGGGACCCGTAACAAAAAATGTTGTGCAGCTGAGTGTCAAGAACTGCTTCAAATAGTGATAGGATTAATTGTAGTGCTCCATCTGTATACATGTATGTTTGTTTGTTTGTTTGTTTGTTAGTTAATTTGAGTAAAGTTCCATTGTGATTGACATAATTGTTGTTTTCTATGGTTGCCAATTGACCCACAGTCAGTGGTTCATGAACAGTTCATAGCCAGCCATTGAATTATATTCAGTGACTGGGTATGAACTGTTCATGAACGGTTCATGAAGTTGTTATGAACAGTTCTTGATATGTTCATGAACAATTCTTGAAATGTTCTTGGTTGAATATCCCTACACACTCACTGAAAACGCCATTTCATGAATTGTTCATGAACCTGCCTAAAACCATATTCCATGAATTGTTCATGAACCATTCCAGCACAGGAGTTTCATGAGTAGTTCATGAACTGCCCTAGTGCCATTTAATGTTCATGTCACTTTCATGAACAGTTCATCAACTTTGTTATGAGCTGTTTATGAGCTGTTTATGAGCTGTTCATGAATATGGTTCACTAATATTTCATGAACTTTTCATGACAAGTTCATGAACAGTTCACTATCATCTCACTGGGGCGCCGCTCTGCCTGCCACGTCCAGCCCTCCCTCCTGGTCAGCCCAGCTCCACGTCTCCCCTCTATGTGCTCATCGTCAACAACAAAATAAAGCCTTTTTTTTACACTTCACCACTGTCTCAGTTTTAGTGCTTGCATTGCAGGTTCTCATCTCCAGTCACTTCTCGGGAAGCCTAACATTTTGGGTGACTCTGGGTCAAATTTGGCCCAATCAAGATTCATCTTGGACTTTAGACAGTTTATTGGGGGAAATTGTTATTGAATGATGTGCTGGAATCAATAAAACAGCATTATTTTTTGACAGTTGGGATGGCATGCATTTTGGATCTGTTGACTCTTTTTGCAAATTAGTGGCGCATTCTGGCCGGGATATCGTGTTTGACATGCTGGAGAACTGTTTTCTGAAAGCATTTAATCAGAATGGGCGTGCCACTGCGCGGTATTCGGATTGATTGCACCCTGCAGACTTTTTAGGGACAAGGACTAAATCTGTCAGACAAGAAAGACAAGCTAGCTCACTTTAAAGTATTCAACCCCATGTCTAATGATTCCTACACTTTCAACACCCCAAATCTGCTTTCCCTCCACTTGTCTAGATTTAACACGACAAACAGACAGTGGGAGTAGGGATAATCTGTTTTGCTGAGGCAAACATTTAAAAGAACGGACAGACGGATTGATTTTTACAAAGCCGATGTGATACTCCCCAGTTTTGACCCAGGCTATCTGTGTAGGAGCTGAAAATGGATCCAAATGAGGCCTTTAATACACTGAGAGACAGAGATATGGAGGAGGTAGAGAGATAGATTGAGGGGAGAAAGGAGAGATAAATGGTAGTAAAGCAGACGGAGAGAGATAGATTGAGGGAAAGTAGAATAAATGGGAAGGTACAAGAGAGCTTGAGATGGATTCAGAGAGTGGGGGTGCGCAAAGGGTGGGAGAGACAGATTAATAAAGGTAGAGGGGAAGAGAAATCGATCTTGTCGCAAGAATATGCCTCCCGGAGGATAAGACTCTTAGAATACCAGGTTAGTTTTCTTTGCTTGCAGGAAGAGGTATTTCTGTGCTTCTTAAAGGGTTAGACTCATATCGGTTTTTGAAGGTCAATATTTGTTCTGAATTCTTTGCAGTCACGTAGAATTGTCTACATGTTACAGTGGTGTAATTTACTTTTTTTTGTCAGTTGTTGGCATATTTCCCACGTATTCACATGCAAGTTAATACATATGTTAAAGGGGCCATTTTATGTTTTGTGGGGTTTTCTCTTTCATGTAGTGTGTTCTATAGATTTGTGTACATGTAAATGGTCTGCAAAGGCTTCATTCCCATAGTTACCTCCAGAGGGAGTTTCTCTCCCATCATTGCAACCAGTGACTTTATTGAGGTGTGATCGTTTTGGAAGGGGGAGACAGAGGGGTTGACACGCAAATTGTCCCAGGCCTGATTCGAGCCCGAGTACTTCGCATGTGGACTTACCCCAGTAGATAACTTTATAACTATGAATGTGTAAGCCCAGAGCATTCTCATAAAAGTCATCCAAGTGTGGAAAAAGTCCTTGCCCTTTCTAGTTTTAAGGCCCTGTACACCTAGGCACACTCTTGCTGAATAGACTTCTTATCAGCATGAGCACAGACTATTTGATTGGCATCCCCAAACCCTTCTCTTTGTTCTACCTGTAATAGTGAGACAAATGACACGTTTATCTTTCTTATTAGTTCTGAATCGGCTGGCCTCAAGTACAGCCCTGCATAGTTTTGCCCCCCTTGTGGAGACACGAACAAGGACACACAAACAAGGATACACAATACCTACCTTTGCTGAAGTCTTTTATCAGACACATACAACCCTTTAGTAAGGGTTCCATGCAGCTGATCGGACTGATTCTAGTAATACTTCACTTTCTGTACGATCCTAGACAAAGATTTGATGCACACTTGGACACAACAGGGACTAACAGGCATGCATAAGGTTACAACTAATTCCTTTTTCTTTGTTTGTTTTGAAATACTGAACCACATCACTGCAACATGGCTGTATACTCACTAGGGATGGGAACGATTAATCGAATATTCGAAAATATTCAACATTATTTAGGTGTTCGAAGTTATTAATTTTTTTTTTTTTTTTTTGGGAAGGATGCCTAAGTTGATTACATATTATCAAATGTAATGTATACAACAGTGCCATAGCTAAATGTGTTAGGTCTAAAGGTGTGTTTTGCTCCGCTCACCGGTCCCTCACAGCGGGCAGAGCTGCAGGTGCTGATCTCTCTCTCTCTCTTGCGTCCGTTATACTTCACTCGCGTTTATGTCCAAATCCATCAGATCTAGCTAATGATATGGCTGATGCCCCTCCCTACACGCAGATCACGCAGACTCAAACCTCATCTTCTACCCAAATGCGCTCCGCAGCCATTGCAAGGTTCCGGCGCTAACAGTTCATGAGCGTGCTCCCCCGCCGGGCCCTCTGTCAACACTCGCGACACATGAGTGGCCAGCCTAAACAACAATAAGCGCTGCTTGGCAACTGTGTGTGGCGGCAAAGTACAGACATTTTGACAGGAGAGATTTAGTTTTGCCGGTGTTCAACATATTTTACCAGTCATAGTCCGGTAATTATTTACACTCTAAGAAGAGTCCTCAACAGACACAAACAGAAATATTTCGACCAGGTTAGAGTGCGGTGTAGAGTGCAAACTATTCCAAATTAAACTTGGATATATATATATATATATATATATATTAGTGCAGTCAAAATTATCGCGTTAACGGCGGTAATTAATTTTTTGAATTAATTGCGTTAAAATATTTAACGCATTTAACGCATGTGCAGAATGGCCCGCCCCATACGTGCCACCAGTGGCAGCGCCAGGGTATGGCTGGGGTAGGCTACACCCATACCAAGAAATGGCTTAGACCCACCATGAAAAATGATGTTAAAGTAAGCAAAATAAAGTCTGCCAACTCGCACGGAGTAAATTGCACAGACAGCAGTTAGTAAAATTGATTTCAGTAGCCACGGTTTTGAAAACTTTTGTCACGTAGTGATAGTCTTCTCAATAGAACATCTTTGATAACGGCATGGTGTTGTTGCAGGAAGTCCCGACGGAGAATACTTTTGCTGTAGTACAGGGGTGCACATAACTGGTACGCAGGTTATGGCGTAATCTGAAATGCGTACCGGCACTTGTGTCACAAAGCGCATTTGCGTACCGACGTACTTGTGAAGCTTTTCCAGAAGGCGGTTAGATAGCCGGACGACAGCAGACAGGACTGCTGTTAACGTCGGTCTGTACCAGCGGCGTAGCTGTGGGTGGGCCCGGGTGGGCCTGGGCCCACCCACATGCACGTCTGGCCCACCCACAGCCAATCAGCGCTTCATAGCGCAGAGCCGGGAAGCCCAGAAGGAAGTGCCACAAACTGCAGTTCATCTAGTGGCCGACAGGGGATGGATGCAAAAAGGAGCAATTCCCATAGACCCCCATGTTAAAATGCCCAACAGCAGAAATAAACATGTTTCTAGCCTGGATCCAATAAAACGTATTCTGGATATAGTTAGATTCCACCTTCATGACAATGGAATAGGGAGTGCATTTTTTTACCGTGAGTTTTTATAGTAAGTAAAGTAACTTTTGCCGTGAGTGAATGAAAGTATTATTTCATCTTGAGGTCTGCAGTTTAGCGTGTACACATTTGCTGAATATGAAAACACTCAGTGTGTGCCCACTGTGCGACTGTCAAGGATAAACAACCTGTGCCCCCGATATATGTTGTATGTATTATTGCTACACAAACATTACATTGCAGTTTAAGTGTCGCCAACTCCGTTTAAGAGATCTCGCCCCCGTCTGTGTGAGAGGGGGCGGGTCAGTTTACACACACGCAGCTGCTACAACATGCAGCAACACACACACACGGAGGAGATGGCGGAGAGAACGCGCTCCGAGGTGTGGTTAAACTATAGCCGTGTCTATGTGGACAATACTCGTTATCAAAAGTGGAATAAGAGTTTATCATGTGAGGGCGGTAACACGAGCAATTTGTCTAAACATTTAGCAAAAGTGCTCCACATCCAGACGGAGGAATGCACCGGGTTCCACTGTCTTTCTAGCAGCTCTGTAGCCCCGTCCACGAGGAACGTTTCCACGTCAGGTGTTATGTTTGCTAGCAGCGACACACCGAGTTAACTACATGATACAAACATGGGTTAATGATGAGAGGAAACTGAGTTATTTATTTTGTTAAAGTTTCAGCTATTCTGTTTACAGTTCTGTCATCACATTATTTAATATGATTTGTTAAAACATTGTTGTTTCTTTTGATGTGAAATATGATGTATTTAATTTAAATAAAAAGCAATGTTAGTTTTGTTCACAATTTGTTTAGTTAGTTGACCTTCTTTTTTTCTCCAAAAGAACCGATAAAAGTAATGTTAAAGGACCGGATCGATAAGACATAGACATACTTTATTGTCATTTCAACAAGACACAGAGTGTACTATTAAAACGAAATTTCGTTGTACTGGCTTACAGGAACAGGACAATATAAAAACTTGCTAAAATTGTACATATAAATAAATAATAGTGACGTGGTGCTGATACAATTAAAGATAAAGTGTGCGTTTAAAATATAAAGACTTACTATACATATAAATAAAATAGACATACTATATAACAAATATGTGCTCTTTACACAGCGTAATGTAATCTTTATGTTACTGGTCTGCTTGCTGTTCAGCAGTCTGATGGCTTGGGGAAAAAGCTATTGCAGAATCTGGCTGTTCTGCTCTTAATGCTGCGGAACCTCTTGCTGGAGGGCAGCAGGGAGAACAGAGCATGGTGAGGATGAGTGGGGTCTTTAAAAATGTTCTGGGCTTTTGTTAGGCTTTTTGTGACCACTCTCTGCAGAGACTTCCAGTCTTTGGCGTTGCAGTCTCTCGACCAGATGGAGATGCCGCTGGTCAGCACGCTCTCTGTGGTTCCTCTGTAGAACGTGGTGAGGATGGGAGGGGGGAGCTGTGCAGGAAGTGTAGGCGCTGCTGTGCCTTCTTAAATAGTGATGTAGTGTGAGTGGACCAGGTCAGACTGCTTGTGATATGCACCCCCAGGAACTTGGTGCTGTCTGTAGTCTTCACTGCTGTGCCGTTGATGTGGAGTGGTGGGTGACAGTGCTTTTTGTTCCTGAAGTCGACAATCATCTCTTTTGTTTTATCGACATTCAGGATCAGGTTGTTGGTGTTACACCAGTCTGTCAGATGTTTCACCTCCTCCCTGTAGGCCTGTTCGTTGTTGTCCCTGATGAGTCCCACCACTGCTGTATCGTCCGCATACTTTATGATGTGGTTGGTACTGAACCTGGAGCATAAGCGTAAGCGCTATCGATAAAAGTAGTAGTACCGTTAAAGCCTTAACGATACCCATCCCTATGTGGATGTCAGTTTTACACACATTCTGAGGCCGCCGTGCCTATGTTTTTGTTTTCACTGCTAATTTATGCTTAAATTCTATTGGTGCATTAAAAAATCATTAAAATCATTAATGCAATTTCAGCTCAGACCCCACACTTAATGTCTCCCCCTGGCCCACCTACATTTCTCCAGGCCCACCCACACAATAATTCCTGGCTACGCCACTGGTCTGTACAACGGACTTGTGCCAAAACTACATCAACCAGCTGCAGAGGGAGACTCCCCCCCCCCCCTTCACTGGAGAACTGCGCTAAAACAGCTGATCACAACGTTCACACTCTGTGGTCACGAAGTACTCCACTAGCCCCCCCCCCCCCCCCCCCCGTCGACTTTACTGAAGTACTCACCCGTTGATAGAAATCAACAGGTAATGAATTAAGACCCCACCGTTTGATGATTGATAGGTGTGTGGGTTGTCTTTCATTTTGACACGCAGAAAAATGTTATAATAAACATAGATACTGTATGTTAAATGGATATATCCGCCATCTATCATTTATCTTTCCATTCCCACAACAATATACATAAATAAATGGTGTATTTTGGACATAGTTCGAATGGTGATTAATCTGATTAAAAATGTTAATCGTTTGACAGCCCTAATATATATACATACTATACCTTGCTATACCCACAACCTCCGTTCCAGCTGAGAGGGTGTTTTCTACAGCTGGCCTGATTGTGAATCGCCTCCGCACATGAAAGCTGTAGGCCTATAGAGCTATCAAACTGTGACCACCAGTTCAATACATTTGACAAATTCGACTTGGTTTCTATACTGATTTGAACATATATTTATTTATTTCCAAAACGTATTGAATTTTTTTTTTTATAGGATATGTACATTTCGGTTAACCGGTTAACCGTTTTTTGTAACAATAACTTCACCTACTAGATATGAAAGTTGGCATTGACCATGAATTTATATCAAAAAGATACAGGATAATATATACAGAAAATATCACAACATATAAAGTGATTTTGCGACAGATCATGACACCTCAATGTCGAAGCTCTCAGAATGGCTGCAAACAAAGCTGAGACTGCAATTAAATATGGATGGACAATTGTCAATGTACATTTTCAGCAATGTATTGTTGATGTGAAGGTAATGTATACATTTGAGTATTCTTAAGTGTTCTTGGTGATTTAAAAGTATTTATTATGCTATATTTGAACAATATAATATATGGCATGCCTCATACCCCTTTATTTCAGCCCTGTTACTAAAGTGCTGATTCTTGGTCTGGGCCTTTAACGAAGACGTGTTAATACTGTAATTACTATCTTTTACGTTATTTCAGCCGGCTAGCTAAGCTAAGCTAACACGTCAACAACAACTGTAATTTCTAGCTTCTACGTTCTTTCAGCCAGCTAGCTAAACTAAGCTAAGCTAATAGGTCAACGGCGTTGTACCGACCCGGCTGCGCACACTTGACTCAGTAATGTCAAGGCCAGCAGAGCACATACTTTTCTGCTAGGTTAACTCATGTCATGTTAAACGTCAAAGTAAACAAAATAAATAATTTGATTCTAGTGGAAGTTACATAATTCAAGTTTCTCTATCCCACAGTTGAGGTTAGACTAGCAACATTTAGTTATTTAGTATTTCATCGTTATCTACTCAACTTACTTACCACTGTCTTGTTTTTTTCTCTCATCTTCATCTTTTTTCTTCTTTCTTTTTCCGCTTCCAGAAAGATAATTTCTCTTAATTTTTCAGTGCCTTTCCTTGTCATCAGGATTATTTTGTAAACAATCATGCACGCGATTTGCGACACTGACCGGAGTGAGCCTGGATAAGGTGGGGCCCCATTAGGGTGGTCTCCTACTGTCTGTCATTGCAAACATTGTGCATTGCCCCACTCGCTCAAATTCAGTTCATCTACAATAATGGGGCCCACACTATTGTAGATTAACTGAATTTGATGAAGGCTTATGGCAATGTATGATGTCTGTTTAATTGTATTTTTTGTATAATTTGTTGTTCTGAATTTTGCATAAAAACAAATATTAAAAAAAAACGACACTGATGTAGTTTTAAATATGTGTCGCCCCTCGGGGGCCCCCTACTGGTCTGGGACCCCAAGCAGTTGCCTGCCTTGCCTGTCCGCAAGCAGCGGATATATATATATATATATATATATATATATATATATATATATATATATACAGGGCCGCCCCTGGCCAACTTGGGGCCCCAAGCGACATTGTGAGATGAGGCCCCCCCCCCCAACCAACAGGAGTGACAACAAAAATGTTGGAAACAAAGTAGGCTACATTGCAAATATAATTCCTGTTTATTATTATTATTATTATTATTATTATTATTATTATTATTATTATTATCAACAGTTACTTTTGTATACAGTGAGGTAAATGTGCATGTATGTCATTCAGTATGCGTTTACAGGTGACTACGTCTGCATTTCCTGCCAAATACTAGCCTCAAAAAGATTAAAATATAATTAATGCAAATAAATTACTTCTACTAATAATAATCATAATCAATTCAATAATATAAATACTATATTTTATTATAATATAGTTGTAATATAGTCAAGATAAAACATGCTTATGACATGCTCAAAACTGATATTTCTTAAATCTGTATTCAAATGTAGTTCCCTCTGTCAGCAATGTATCAACAACTACACACACATTTCTATCAGTATTTCTCTGTGTATATATATATATATATATATATATATATATATATATATTAGGGCTGTCAAGCGATTAACATTTTTAATCAGATTAATCACAGTTTAAAAATTAATTAATCATGATTAATCACCATTCGAACTATGTCCAAAATATGCCATTTATTTATGTATATTGTTGTGGGAATGGAAAGATAAATGAAAGATGGCGGATATATCCATTTAACATACAGTATCTATGTTTATTATAAAAATGTTCTGCGTGTCAAAATGAAAGACAGCCCACACTTATCAATCATCAAACCGTGGGGTGTTGATTTCTATCAACAGGGGAGTACTTCAGGAAAGTCGACGGGGGGGGGGGGGGGGGGGGGGGGGGCGGCGGCTAGTGGAGTACTTCGTGACCACAGAGTGTGAACGTTGTGATCAGCTGTTTTAGCGCAGTTCTCCAGTGAAGGGGGGAGTCTCCCTCCGCAGCCGGTTGGCGTAGTTTTGGCACAATTCCGTTGTACAGACCGACGTTAACAGCAGCCCTGTCTGTGCACACGGAGACCGACTCTGTCGTCCGGTGATCTAACCGCCTTCTGGAAAAGCTTCACAAGTACGTCGGTACGCAAATGCGCTTTGTGACACAAGTGACGATACGCATTTCAGATTACGCACATAACCTGCGTACCAGTTATGTGCACCCCTGTACCAGAGCCATATTATTACTATTATATGGCTCTGCCCTGGACTACAGCAAAAGTATTCTCCGTCGGGACTTCCTGCAACAACACCACGCCGTTATCAAAGATGTTCTATTGAGAAGACGATCACTACTGTACGTGACAAAAGTTTTCAAAACCGTGGCTACTGAAATCAATCTTACTAACTGCTGTCTGTGCAATTTACTCCGCGCGAGTTGGCAGACTTTATTTGGCTTACTTTAACATTATTTTTCATGGTGGGGCTAAGCCATTTCTTGGTATGGGTGTAGCCTACCCCAGCCATACCCTGGCGCTGCCACTGGTGGCACGTATGGGGCGGGCCATTCTGCACATGCGTTAAATATTTTAACGCAATCAATTAAAAAAATTAATTACCGCCGTTAAAGCGATAATTTTGACAGCACTAATATATATATATATATATATATATATCAACTTTATTCTAAGTCCCTTAGGGGATTCAGCTAGCTGACTGTATATGGGGATGATAGGTTGGACCGTGAGCGGAACGTTGCCAGGACTTTAACGTAAAGCAAGCCTGCATTTCCGATATGTTGTCATGACCGCAGCAAATCTGGATCAGCTCCGTTGTACCCCAGTTTTTAGAGATGATTGGACACATATTTATGTATAAAATAAATCAAAAAGTGCATTTTACATAATAGGTGACCTTTAATGAACCCAGAATCAATGAGAACCACAGTAACAGTTGAAATGTGGATATGGAGAATCCTAAACCAAAGTCCCTATTCGCAATACCGGAGGTCAAGGTTGCCTGAGGAGGTTTACCTTTTTTCAAAGAACATATAAGTAAAAGTGTGTAGTGACTGACACAAATCAGGCTTTATTTGGCAATGCCAGAAAGACATTGGAAAGAAAAAGCCTTTTTTGTGCCAAAATGACTAATGATTACAATTATTTGTGTGCATCCATAAATGACAGCTTTGAGAATGGGAGATATTCTGGTTCAAGTTCACAACGACTGAAGTGAAACCCGGCACAATCCAAATGTATATGCTTTTGTGCATGAAGTAATTGAGCCTTGAATATCCACAGAGTCTCACACTTTCTAGAAAAAAGTGCCTCTCTAGTTTTTAGAATAAACAGCCAAAGTGCCACCATGGACATGAAACATGAAAAGACAAAAATAAATCCTTAATAAGGAAAGACATTTCTGGAAGAAATTGGCAGAACGTCGTGCAAGGAAAATATTTGTAGACATGAAAAAGGGAAAACAAATCATCGGTTACTTACAGCAGGAGAAACAAGGAAGACAAATAAAGGAGAATCAGCATGTCCTGTAATTACAGTAGACTGAAACTACTGATTAGGCCATAGTTGGATAGGATGTCTCTATGGGTGTGTGTGTGTGTGTGTGTGTGTGTGTGTGTGTGTGTGTGTGTGTGTGTGTGTGTGTGTGTGTGTGTGTGTGTGTGTGTGTGTGTGTGTGTGTGTGTGTGTGTGTGTGTGTGTGTTTACCTGTGAGTGTTTATTTTGTTAGAGTTGTTAGACTCATATATAAGTCAATCAGTAAAGTAAAATGTCTTCAAAATTGGGTTACAGACTGTTTACAGGGGTTAAATAGTGGTGTGTGTGTCTGTGTGTGTATGTGTCAGAGCACAGATTTGAGGAAGAGCGTACCGTGACAAGCCTCATTAAGAGGGAATCTCTCCACTGTTCTGCCTGTCGACATCACCACCGCCAGACTTCTCTAATTACGCTCTCTAAGTGCCGTTTCGTGCAAGCAATCAGCCCACTGCTCTTTGCATATGCAAATATGACAGACCTGATCATTAGCTTTTATATCTCACACACTCCAATTGTTATTGTAAAAACTGCTGCATGGAGCCAAGGGCGAACACACTCGGTCCTCTCGTGGACTAACCCCCCCCTCGCTCACTCCCTCAATCCATCACCAACTGTCGCCTCTCATTCCGCTACATGTGTTATGAGATGTTGTCGCTCTAAACAGAGTCATGTGGTAGAATGTCACGGTAGTATAATCTGCTAACAAATTCCTCTGCCTGACAGTGTTTCATCCGGGGGGAATAATAGGAGCATTTTCTGGCGTTGGGCTAATTGGCCAAATGGAGTCCCATTGCAGCAATGATGATGATAGTGATGAGGATGATGGTCCCAGAGAAACCACAAGGCACCCCACGAGCAAACATGTTTTTCCACAATTTCAACAGTAATGCTTTTCTTATCTTCCGGGAAAATACAGTGAAACAACAGAAATGTATTAAAGGTTTCAAGGACTGTGAAATGATTGTCCTCCAGACAATTCAAGGATTTGCATTTGTTAAGCAGTGCATTATCTGGACCTGCTCAAAAACCAATCCAGAGGCCCAAATGACCCTAAATAACGTTAAGGTACAGTATATTCAATGAGAAGCAACACATTACTTGTCTTTGTATATATAAAGAATGTTTGGCACCAAGATAGATTCCATTTTGTATTTCCTTATTTACATGTTTTCATTTGGCATGTTATTAAAGTTATTTTAACCAATTAGAAAACTAACTGCATCTGTAAAGCACTTTATCCAAATCCACAGTACCGATACAAATGTACACAGGCTCCGCCCTTTACAGGACTCTCTGGGTGATACTGTATTTTATCACTAGCCCTCATTTCCAGCTGAAAAAGACCAGACAAGAACAGACATGTGGTAGTGTGTCGAGATGTCCAGCCAACAAACACTGAAAACGAGGGATCTGGTAGCATGGTCATTGGATTTCCTTTAGGTACAAACTTAGGTCCATGTCTGAAAGAAGCTGGTATATTTGATATTTTGATTTTAGTGCAGCTGCTGCCAACAGGCGTTTTGTTTATATCCCTTCAGCAAAATGCCCCACCTAATCAACTAAGACTGACGTTTAGGACTGAAGCACTATTAAAATCAAAATGGAAAATGGGATATCACAGCTTCTTAGCTTCTGCTTTCCAGCTTGTTGCTCATCCCCAGACCCAGTTTTATGGAGAGTGGCGATGCACCTTTAGAATGCATGGACAGGACAAGAGAGCTGGGATATTCACTCAAGTCATACAACGTTCACTCTGGATATATCATCCCAGGAAGCAATAGATTACCGGTAACACTTTATGGTAAGGGTACATGAATCATCATGAATTCATTCATCTAGTAATTCATGAACTATCAGTAATGCACAAAGATTAATAGTATATCATGCATTACTTAATGCATTAACTAAGGTATCTCAATCATCATGACTTCTGAGTTATTAGTGATGTTCACGTGTTCTTCATATAGATCTGCAGTTAATGACAGGCCAACAAACGGACCAGTCACAGCAATTCCAAGTGTTGTAATCCTGATTAACTAAGCATTATTTTGTCATTACTTCATCATGTTTGTGCCCCTTCAAATACAGTGGTGACCCGTTCGGTCGGTCACAGCAGTGCATGTATGTGACGGGGCTCTATTTCTCCGTTCAAAAAACACTGGCCTAGTCGGTTGGGTTACGCTCCAAAACTTTATTTACAGCAAAAAAAACAAAAAACGGAACCAGCACAATTTAAACAACAAAATACAAACCCAAAATAGGCCGTCCATCACTCATTAGAGTAAACATGCTCTGGTGTTGCCTTCTCTGCAACCATCTCCTGAACATGTCCCAGCTGTTGCCTTCATTGCAACATTCTTCCAAGTGATCCCTTCAACCTGATCTCACCAGAATGCGTGACTCCACCACGACTCCTTAACACCGCATTGCGTGGTGGACTCACGAACTTTGTTACATTTAACGTATTTTTGTCGTGGTGCACACACGCAATTCTACAACGTCCTGCAGTGAGCTTTTATTCTATAAAACGTTTTAAAAATCTACTTTATAGCTTGTAGTAACTCACGGGAGGCTTCTTTTATTTGATTTGTATTCATAATAATTTTTATTTTTTGTCAGAATGTATTATGGTGCATTAGTTACGAATTTTTGTTCTAAAAAAACAGTGCATTGTGTGTAATATAACTGTGATTTTTATTAAATTAGTTAGTTTTTAAGGAAGGCCAGAGCTTCAGCTGTGTCAAATAGATTGTTCCCTTCAGTTAACGTTTTTTAAAAGCACATTATATTCCGATTTGATCATGTCCCCTTTATTGTATTACGGAGAGCAATGTGAGCATCCATTCCCATTGGATAACGGACGATTTTACCCCGGAAGTAAGTATTCCCCTTACTGTCGATTGATTTTACAGTGATATCTGCACTACTCATCAACTCAAAAACACCAGATTATCCTTGTTGATTACACAACATTGATTGGTTTAAGTTGTGTGCAATGCTTTTGTAATTTTCCCCTTCGATTCGGAGAAACAAATATTTGTTCAGTTTAGGATGTCCGAAGACACTACACTTCCCAGAATCCTCAGCTATTGTTCCGCGTTGCCTCAAGCTCTGTGATTGGTTGACCTCCAACTGCATTCCATATGAAAAAAAAACGTTTCGTAAAAGATCAAATCATACTTTATTCAGCAGTGCTTGCTTTACTCTTTGAAAGTCATCACATGAATGCATTGTAAATATTACACATCAGTCGTAGTTCTTTATTTATCTACAGAGATCTGGCCTCAAAATAGACCGGAAACTATTCTTTTACCGTTCTGTTTTAATTTCACAATAAAGTTAGTAGTAATAATTTGTTTTGATATTATTGTTTTTTATTAACTACTCATGTTAAGACCATCTTTTCTGTGTTGCTGTGGGGTTTTTCCATCGCTTTTTTGTTACAAATATCAAAACAATAACAGAATATATCCGTCGTAAACTAAACCAGAAACAGCAGTATATTTTATTTTGTTAACACTGTAAACTTGACAGCTTTTTAACCTATGTTTTTAACCCATACCTCCTACTGGTTAAAGCACGTTATTACACGTTTAGAGTAATATTCAAATCTTGAAAAGGGATGTCCAAAATAGCAATTATATACAGTTTTTAATTAACTATTTATAGAGAATAACGAGTAATGTATATACTTTATAGGGATATGCAGATAAATATTTAGTCTTCTCAAGCACCAACAATCATTACATTACATTGCATTTAGCTGACGCTTTTATCCAAAACGACTTACAATAAGTGTATTCGACCAACAAAATACAAGCTTGAAGAAAACAGAATCATAAAGTGCATCAGGTTTCATAGAGCAAAACATTTCAAGTGCTACTCAACTGGCTTTAGATAAGCTTTGGACAGTCCTCCAATCAAATATCTCTCCTGATTGTTGGCACTTGACAATCACCTTCCCTGAATTTTACTCAGGTGTAACTAAAGTCTGCTTTAAGGGTTGTTTATATTTCACATCATTAATCAGAATCTGTAAAGTAACTAAAATAAATGTAGTGGAGTAAAAATACCTGGTTAACCTTAAAGAAAGCCCTCAGGATTATAAAAGACCCCCATCACCCCAGCCACAAACTGTTCTGTCTGCTGCCGTCTGGCACAACAGCCGCATTCTAGGAGAGGATGTGGCTGTTGTGGAGGACTACAAGTACCTGGGAGTGCACTTATGGGCTGAACTGGAGGATCAACGCTGACGCTGTGTACAAGAAGGGGATGAGCAGACTCTATTTTCTGAGGAAGCTGAGATCCTTCCACGTGTGCAGCAAGATGCTGGAGATCTTCTAGTCTGTTGTGGCCAGTGCACTCTTCTTTGCTGCGGTCTGCTGGGGGGAGGGGCAGCATCAGAGCCGGTGACACCAGCAGGATCAATAAACTGATCAGGAAAGCTGGGTCTGTCATCGGCATCAAGCTGGACCCCTTTGAAGCTGTGGTGGAGAGGAGGACACTGAACAGGCTGTTGTCCATGATGGATAACCCCACCCATCCTCTCCACCTGCAGCTGGACAGTCAACGGAGCTCCTTCTCCAACAGACTGCTGCAGCTCTGCTGTCACAAGGACCGATACAGGAACACATTCCTGCCCACTGCAATAACTCTGTACAATAAATCACCTCTGGCTGGAAGAGAACTCTCTGCTCCATAGTTTCTCTTGTAATACAACCTTGCTGTACATTTTATACATATATAATCCGTTCAATATTTGATATTCCATTGTCATATATTTTTGAATATGTATATTTGCATATATAATATCTACATGTATATTTTCTATTTTCTTTTTTTTCTATTCTTGTTTATTTGTGGTTTTGTTTTATTGTAAAATGCCTTGTCTTTTATGCTGCTGCAACAAAAACAATGTCCCAAATTGGGATCAATAAAGTACCATCTTATCTTATCTTACATCCGGACTAAAACCACCAGACTCAGGGACAGTTTCATCCCACAGGCCATAAGACTATTAAACACCTGAACTTTGAAATAACATCCATAGCATTAATCTGGCTGCTACTTATAAATAATTTGTCTAATATATCATATTCCAATCCCTTGTATAGACTCTTATTGCACTATTTCACTTTTTACTATTTTTCTTTTTGTATTGACTTGCACTTTTCTGTGTATCTGTTTTATTGTGTCGCACTGTTGGAGGAGCCTGTGACCTAAGGGGGGGGGGGGGGTAGGAGACGTTCGATTCCTGTTTTGAATAGTGTGCCGTCGATGGGTGTCATTCCATTTCAAAATGCTGTTTGTCGCTCAGCGTAAACTTCGCGCACTGCCACTCCAACATCCAATCACAGAGCTTGAGGACAAATCACGGGGTTTGTCAAGCAAAGCACATGGTGTAGTCCCAAACGATAGCTGAGGATTCTGGGTAATGTAGTGTCTTCGGCCATCCTAAACACATATTTGTTTCTCCGAATCGAAGGGGAAAATTACATTGGGGTTGTTTGCGTGGTGCAGACACGTAAATGTAACAAAGTTCGTGAGTCCACCACGCAATGCGGTGTTAAGGAGTCGTGGTGGAGTCACGCATTCTGGTGAGATCAGGTTGGATCCCTTCCAGGGCCAAACCCCGTCCCTTTTGAGCTCATAGCCCCTCCCACAGGCTTACCGTCAACAGGTGACAACAATTAAACTTCAAACCACATTTCAACATAAAAATCCGACCCAAACATAAACAGGTTAACCACCTCTTAACATAATAATTCCCCATTGTTACGTTCCCTTGTAGATCTAGGGGTACCAAGGGAAGTAGCGACACACAAGATAGCCGGACGAGAGAAAAAGGAGAGGAAACTGAATGCTGAAGAAGTTTAAGTGAGGTTTTAATTAGAAAATAAGTAAGGCGGCTCACCAGCCAAATTACAAAACAAGCTTACAATAAATAGCACACAACTATGCTGGGTCTCACACAGAGACATGCTGCACACATGCAGCCAGACGAGAAGGAGAGGCCTCACTGCCGTCCTCCTCCGGTCCTATATGGAAGCCCTGATTGTCAATTAGGATCACCTGGGGAGAGGCTGCACCTGGGGACAATCAGAGGGAGAGAGAGGAAAACACACACTACGGCACGTAACACTTCCCCCCATAAAACACACCTTATACTGCTCACCAGCAGCCAACACCGGAGCAACACACACAACACACACACCACTCACTGAACACAGATCCACATCGCTCTGAGCTAGGTCCACACCCACCGCTTCGGAGACGGAAACACCCACACCCACAGCACTGTCACAGACGGATGCAGAACTTAACTGCAACTCACAACTCTGTCGCATCGCAACCGGGTGCCGGTCTTTTGGCTTTTCCAGAGCAGCTGCCACCTGCTCCTTCCGAGCTACACACTCTGCCTCTAGATGACCAGGATCAAGACAAAAGAAACACAATCTCTTTTTCTTGGGTCCTGGAAGAGAAGCAGAATGAGCATGTGTGGCACGCCTGTTACGAGCTTTCCGGAAACCAAAACGATGAGGAGAATCGCTCTGAGCCAAAACACCACTGTGTGATAGCTCAAGCCCTTCCTCATCCGCCATAGTGGTGGCCTGCTCTCGCTTCCAAGCTGCACAGTCTGCTACCATATGACCTGGGTCAAGACAAAAATAACAAGCTCTGTCTATCCTGGGACCTAACAATGGAACACTGGCACAGGGAACATAATTATCAGGAGCTCTCCGATAAGTGTCCCGCTGAAAAAAAACGCTCTTGTGTATCAGCGCAGACTCGTCTGCCAGAGTGGCAGCCTGCTGAAGGGTAGTCACTTTCTGCTCATTCAGGTAGACTACCGTACGCTCCGGTACACAGTTTTTAAACTCCTCTAACATCATCAGCTCACATACTGAAGCGATGTCATCCGCTTTACATGCTCTACACCACCTGTCAAAGAGGACTTTCTTCTCCCTCGCGAAGTCCACGTATGTTTGGCCAGAAGCTTTCTTCATGCCGCGAAAACGCTGCCTGTAGGCCTCAGGCACCAGCTCATATGCCCTGAGAATAGCACCTTTCACCTTGTCATACACCAAACTATCCTCGACAGAAAGAGAAGAGCAAGCCTCCTGAGCCTTGCCGACTAGCTTTCACTGTACAAGTATGGCCCACACGTCTTCTGGCCAGCGCAGATCAGCAGCAATGCGCTCAAATGCACCAAAGAAAATCTCCACTTCCGACTCACGAAAGACAGGGACCAGCTGAATGTTGCTACCAACATCAAAAACAGCAGCAGAACCTGAAGGTGTAATGGCAGAATCACCCACCACAGCTGCTTGGAGCTCTAGCTGACGCATCCGGACAGCAGTGTCTGCCTCCAACTTCCTGATCTCCAGCTCCTGCTTCCTGATCTCCAGCTCCCTCCTGAGCTGAAACTCTCGCTCACGCTCCTCCCTCTCACACTGGCATGGGAGCCTGCCTGCAGACCTCCACTCTCAGGACAGTTCCGGTGCAGACCTCCACTCTCAGGGCACCTCCACTGTCAGTACAGGAAGTGACGATTCTGACGCTTTTTTCCCCCGCCCACCGAAGGACTCGTTTGATGGAAGTTTTCAAATCACAATGGAGACTCATCACGGAGGTGATGAGTCCGACCACCGTGCACTTTGGGTCGGCCTTGGTCAAGCCCTTTTGACCCCCCCAGCCTGGTTCTCGTAAAAGTTTATCGCTCTAATGACACCATGGAGATATGTAACGGGAGTTGACAGGGGACTCTGCCCTCCTCACGAGTGCCTATTTTCGGACACTTTTCCCCGGTTTTATTATTTTTTAGGTTATTTCACCCGGTTTCTACCGGGGACATTGCCCGGTCTCGGGTGTCCCCCCACGGCCTGTGTCCAGCCCCCCCCCCCACACTCATCCATATATTAACAGATTTTGACAATTGTTGTTGCATTTTTCACTGATCGAATGGCAAACGCGACCCAATGTCGGAGGGCCTCCGCGCCGGCCGATATGAAGCGTGACCAAGACGCACCGTCCAGGGGTCCCGCAGCGGGGTGGAGGTTCCCAGCTGGAACCTCTCCACCTCCGTCGCGGTGCACCCGGCAAACACGGTTGTTTCTCGAACCTTCCACTGTTGTCTAGCGGGTGTAACTAAAATACAAGATGTCGTATTTATCTAACTAAATATATATATATAGATAATAAGTGTCAGTGCTATTTTATGTTGTATTAGCGTGCATTTCCTGTTTGGAAAGTGGTGCTGTACTGAGAGTAAACAATACAAGGTGTCCCTATTTTTATATATCTATATATATACTTTATGTATATAATAAGTGCATTTCCTGTTCTGAAAGTGGCGCTGCGGCTGTACTGATAGTAACTACAATACAAGATGTCCGTATATATATATATATATATACATATACATATACATATGTATTATATTAAGTGTCACGATCCGATTGTATTTGCGTGCATTTCCTGTTTGGAAAGTGGCACTGTACTGATAGTGGTGATTTTATTTTGGAATTCCTAGCGTGCACTTCCTGTACTGACAGTGGAGGTGTCCTGAGAGTGGAGGTCTGCACCGGAACTGTCCTGAGAGTGGAGGTCTGCAGGCAGACCCCTCTCCACACTGGAGACGAGCCATACGCATCTTTAACCCTGGCATCTAATTTAGACCCCGTAGGTGAGGATCCTGCCGAAAACGAGTCAAACTGAGGTGTGGTGAAAATGTTTGCCTGTTCCGTAGCACTCTTAACCACCGTGCCAGGAGATTCCACTAAAGCAGGCCGCCTCAAAACCCCCTGTTCAACTAGTCCAGTTATCAAAGTAGCCTTGAGTTCACTTTTTACCAGAGCCGAGGAGACAGAAACATGATAATGGTCAGCAACTAACCGCAAATCAACCTTCCTGCACCCGTCTAGCTGACCCACAGTAGGACTGGCCACAAACTTCTCCAATACAAAAGCCATCCTTAGCAACGGCTACTTACAAATATTATTATTTATTTATTTACAAACTTCCCCAGATCCTGCCTACCAAACTTTACCTAACTATCTTCTGGAGCGTGCCGGGCTCGAGGCGACTTTAAAGGCAAACATCAGCGGCTGAAACCCTGAATTGCCTGCCCCCAACAGGGAATAAATCCCCACCCAGGATTACCCCGAAAATAAAAAAGGCAAAATAAAAAATGAGTGCCTGAAGGAAGGACTGATTCAGTCCAGCTAGACACTCCCCTGTCTAAACTGAGGAAGCTGTTCAACAGTAAATAATTTCACAGCCAATTCTACACTTATATTATACACTACTGCTCACCACCAAACACAATATCAACACTAACCAACAACCAAATACTCACTCTTTGTCTCAAAGATTGGACGAGCCCCCATGTTACGTTCCCTTGTAGATCTAGGGGTACCAAGGGAAGTAGCGACACACAAGATAGCCGGACGAGAGAAAAAGGAGAGGAAACTGAAAGCTGAAGGAGTTTAAGTGAGGTTTTAATTAGAAAATAAGTAAGGCGGCTCACCAGCCAAATTACAAAACAAGCTTACAATAAATAGCACACAACTATGCTGGGTCTCACACAGAGACATGCTGCACACATGCAGCCAGACGAGAAGGAGAGAAAGAAGGGGCCTCACTGCCGTCCTCCTCCGGTCCTATATGGAAGCCCTGCTTGTCAATTAGGATCACCTGGGGAGAGGCTGCACCTGGGGACAATCAGAGGGAGAGAGAGGAAAACACACACACACGACCACACACACACTACGGCACGTAACACCCATAATTAACAAACGTCAAATAAATAAGAAATTGCATGGTTCATTTCAGGAATTTAAAACATGGAAGTGATGCGCCTTCCCCTTTTCTCCGAAATGTTTGGTGTGTGTGTCGGCTGTCAGTGGCGGAGTCAGTCACTCTGTGACCCGCTCCGTCACATTGTATTACGTTGAATTCAAAGTGTTGTAATCCTGATTAACTAAGCAGGACTTTGTCATTACTTCATCATGTGTGCGCCCCTTCAAATAAAGTGGTGACCTGTTCCGTCGTTTACACTGATAAATAACATATGATTAATGGTGGCATGAAATAGAATCGCAATTAATGGGGTGGGTTGGAGAAATGATAGTAAGGTCACTGAATTTACACAAAATGTAATGCAGATTTTACCTCTTATCAGAGATACAAACTGAACAGGTTGTGTCTTGATCATACTAATGACATGCATAAAGCGTTTTTTTCAAAAATTCCAAATGCTCACCATCAAGCGGTTACTTGAGCTGGTGCAACAAGGCAATTAGTTCACCACCATCAACCTCATTTTGATACTTTTATGTTGAGGTATCCCTGAAACAAAGTTATTGCGTTCAGCCTACAAGTACAGAACACGGGCATTCCGATATTCATAGGCCTTTCTTACCTCACAATCGTTGCACCACCGTGATAAGTGGGTCTGCTTTTTTCAAACTCATATGCATTGCTGTTTGAAGAGAATGGACTATTTTCCACAAAGCTGATGACTGTTGATCTCACACCTAACCAAGTTCCGGTTAGCAATATAAGACATGCAGCCTTTGCCTCACCAACAAGAGGAATATCTAGAGATTGAAATTGACTCATACAGTGTGCGAGCAACTCTATCTGAACACAGACAGACAGCCCAGCTACATGCAGTTTGTAACAGCGTAGATCATCGTGCAGGCGCTGTGGTTATGGCAGCTGCTCATATCGGGTGGTGCCACTGGGGCAACTGCACATGCGGCCCCTGCAGAGGTAGTAGGTAGGTAGTTTGCCGGTGGGGTTTGAACAATGTCTTCTGCTTGTTTTCGGCCCTGCAGTGTTTTACCTAGTTTGGTTGAGTCCTACCTGGGTGGGCTGTGGACTTTTCCACTGTGAAAGCCTTAATTATGAAGAAGTTGGCGGGCTGTGGCCACGAAACTTAATACAATCGAGATCAGTGAGTTGTTGTTTTTTTCTTTAAAAAAACGTACATTTGTAATGGTTCCTGTCAGTGGTGGCCGGCCCATAGGAGTGCTAGGGGCGCTGCCCCCCTCTTCCCACATGTTTGATTGTCATTCAAAATTAAAAATAAATTAAAAAATATATTTAAAAGAATTAATATATTTTTATTTTTTATTTTTAATGAACAAGGTAAATATGATATAGTTGGTATCAGTAAAATGTATAATCTACAATCAAATCTCGTTTCAAATTGTTTTACGATGTCTAAAGTTACTGATAAGTCACATGTTGCCTGCCTGGCCGCAGCGTGTATCATTACCCTCTCTCGTCCGGGTGGTAAGAAAGGAGCCCTCAGCCAGAGCAGCAGCAGCCAACACATTGCTGACTGAAACATAATTTCAGCCAATCAGCGTCGTCAGATCTGATGGTCACAGGGCGGCAATTTCAGCGCCCGATGCAGTCTGTGAGTTGTTTGGAGTCGTATCCAAGCTGACGCTACAGTGAGTAGTTGATGAGGATGGCTGCGTCTGCAGGGGGAGACTCCGGGTGCTAGTGGATCGCCGGAGCTGTAGATTAACATTTACATGCTTGTTGTAGTTGTAAGTGCAATGCCTGTAGCACCATGGAGCGTATGTGTGGGCTGGACCTGTATTTTACAGGAAAGGAGTGAGCAGAGGGTCGAGTTGTCGATTCTTGTTCAGTTTTCTGTGACTATCTTCCTCACCCTCTCAGACTTTGAGTTGCGCGCTCTGCTAAAGAGACGCGCTACTATGGAAACCAAACAATGGTGTAGCTGTATTAAAGTCCGAGTGGAAACAGGCGTGAGTACATCTGATTTGGTCAGAAATCGGGAAAATGCGGGAGAAATATTACCCCGGGAGAGGGCAATGACATCGGGAGTCTCCAACGAAAATATATTGTTCCATGTTACCATAATGATTATGCAGAATTATATGTGGTGCTACGAACACATACATACATGCACGTCAGCCTTGCATACAAACCCATATATGGTGTAATCTGCAAAACAATCACATGTCTTTAGTGGTCACATTAGTATTGTGTGTACTATATTCCGTCACCATTACAGTCATCTTACCTGTGCACAACATATTTATGACCACAGTCAGCATTCATCATATCAACTTTCAATGTCTGTATTTTCTGTATTAACTCTCTATTTCATTTCAAACCTTTATTTATCCAGGTGTATACCATTGAGATCATTGATCTCTTTTTCAAGGGAGACCTGCTCAAGTAGGTTCTGTGAGGGAATAATTATTTCTTTACTCCTAGATATTTAACCTTATTGCCTGTTGACGTTAATAACCAACCAATATTCTGTTATCTCCTTTAAGGAATGTGCTCCAGCACTTAAGTGTCAGTTTTATGTCCTGATGGGGGGTTTACGACTGTGAGAACGCTGGCTTCTAAACACAGCAGTGATTGAGTATTTCCAGTTGCGGGATATATTCA
The DNA here is from genome assembly GCF_902827115.2 of Pseudochaenichthys georgianus. Classification (NCBI taxonomy): domain Eukaryota; kingdom Metazoa; phylum Chordata; class Actinopteri; order Perciformes; family Channichthyidae; genus Pseudochaenichthys; species Pseudochaenichthys georgianus. Next base: position 10,070,905 of record NC_047505.1, on the reverse strand, counting down.
GTGTTCCCAGGTGTTAACGCCCCATTCCCCAATATGCTCATTAACTCTCTGTAAACTAGTTAAAAGGTCTATCGAGAGATAGGCTGGCCAGAATCGACATGACAACCCACCCGTGCAGTCAGAACCTTTTGCTGCTGTGACTATGAATTCTCCGGCCGTTGACTAGTAATAAACATCATTGTTTGACATCAAAACTCCAACTCTCCTCATGTCTCTCTGAGTCCTGACTCTCCATTGCTGCAGAAGTTTCCCCTACAAATTGGCGTTGTCGGCAGGATACCAACAAATCTTCAGAACTGCTAAGTGTAAATTCAAATCTACATTTGGACATTGCCTTACCAGAATCTGTGATTGACGGTATCCTAAAATTACCTGTGAAACTGAGCGGTTGTGTTTCGGTTTTTGGTTAATGAACATTTGGCTGATTGTCTCTGTGTATGCTGCTTGGGACGGAAGTACCATACAAGCATGCACAGCTTATGTTCAGAGTAACCTTAAAGAAATACATCAGCAAAGTGGAGCTTCTGTATGAAAGCAATGTAAAGATTTGTATTGGACAAATCGCAGAATTCTGGGGGTTTCAGCGGCCAACACAGCAGTTAAAACTAAGCAGCCCGAGAATATTTCCCCCATCGCCTCTGCGAACACGGGGCCAGCAGCAGCCGCGGGTGTGTGTGTAAATATCCCCCCGTGTCTGGGTGGCTGGATCTGTGCAGCTGAGAGGTAGAAAGTCACAGCTTTTGTCTATATCTTTAACTCACACCACCGCCGTCCCGTTGTTTGTGACTGTCTTCTACATTGCTGGAAAGGCCGGGGCGGCGCGAGGTGCGTGCATCACCCGATGCGCCACAGTTCTCTACCTTGCTGGAGGAGCGTTCCCTACATTGCTTGGGAGCGTTCCCTACATTATTGCTGGAGAAACTGGTGGCGGTCCGGGGTGCATACATACAATTATAGGCTAATTTATCATGGGTGGGCAGTGGCAAGCAAGTGTAGAACAAAACTGTGTTTCATCGTTATGATGAACACGATGGCGGATGTATAGGCCGGTCGAGTAGGACTACAGTTAACTGTGCTGTTGTTGGAGAGAAAGGGTAGCGGAAAAAAGTCTATGTTCTATATACGCTGGGATCCGGAGTCATGAATGATCCTGCGGTCCTGTGTCCTGCATCGCGAGCCCTGAGCCGTGGCTGTGGTCCTGGATCATTGGTCCTGGATGGATATCCTCGTGGATTCATCTTCCTATTATACACACATGCATTTCCAAACATTTGGACTACCTATGTTGCAAATGTATTATCTCTTCAATTTACACACGGCATCTATTGCACGTCTGTCCGTCCTGGGAGAGGGATCCCTCCTCTGTTGCTCCTCCTGAGGTTTCTCCCATTTTTCCCTTTAAACTGTGGGTTTTCTCCGGAAGTTTGTCCTTGTATGATGTGAGGGCCTAAGGACAGAGGGTGTCATATTGTCATACTGATATTCTGTACAAACTGTGAAGTCCACTGAGACAAATGTAACATTTGTGATATTGGGCTATATAAATAAACATTGATTGATTGTACAAGGGTGGACGCACGAGTCAAGGCGCCCCATCTATAATTCCCTACCCCCTCTGAAACCTCTTAATTCGGACTAAATTGAGCTGGATGAACTTTGCTGTCGCGCTGGTGTTTATTGCGAGTTCATGTTTGTTTGTCTAATTGTTTGTATGGGGGGTCTATATTGGTCTGTCTACCCGCCGTTTTGTAACAACTGTGATGGAAATGATGGTACTAAAGCTTAATACAGTGTAAACCTAATGAAATGTAGTATTCTGCAAATGTCATATCAACGGTTTGACTGATTAGGTCAAATCCCTGGAGTGACCTTTGAATGTGTGTGAGTGATCAACAGATGTTTTTGCAAGGGGGTTTTATGACACTACAGGAAGGATGAGGGGAAGGAAGTTAGGATAAGGTGTTATCTGTATCCCTTTTGCTCTGTATTGAGTGAAGGTTTTGCATACTGTGTCTGAGGGGTATCTGTATATCCCATTGTCTTGTATGGGGTGATGGTTTTGCATACTGTGCCAGAGGGGGTATCAGCTGGCCTCCCAGAATGTTGTTGTAATGTAAATCTGCTTTGATGTCCTCCTATAAAGAGAGACTGTTTCACTCAGAAAGGTACGTGCTCTTTTGGAGGAGACGTCATACTTGCAAGTAGGGGTGTAACGGTTCACAGAAGTCACGGTTCGGTTCGTACCTCGGTTTGGAGGTCACGGTTCGGTACAACAACAAAAAAAAGTCCCAAATGCATAATTCCAGGTTTGTTGTTATTTATGTTTGAACAGTAGTGCAAGTTTCAGTTTAAAAATAAAGAACTCTGACATTTTGAATAATTAACTTTATTACATGGCTTAGTTGAATACTCGATTCTGATTGGTCAATTGAGAACACGTGACACGTTGTTAATACCGAACAGACAGACCGCTGTCAAGGACTTATTGACCGTTGTTAAGGACGCTCACATCTTCAGAAAGAAGTCCGGTCGATTTAACTGTATACAGTTGGGCTGCAAAGCAAACTGCATGCAGTTTGCTTTTGGAACTGGGACAAGAAAAACAGCGGCGAAGTAACGGGGCAGAAACCCTCCTTTTTTACGCAGCGGTCCAGACATAGACATCAAACGGCGACACATATGCAGTTGCCAGTTACTTTGTCATTAGGGCAGGGATATCTAGATACTTTCCAAGGTTTGACATAATGAATTGTGCTACTTTTAAAGCAAGGAGCGATGTTTTCAAATCTGTAATCAAAAAGCTCCTCAAAAACGCAAGCAGCTACCGTTGGCTTTTCAAACTGACAAGACAAGAGACGCTCTAACTGTTTTTCAAATGCAACAGTTTGAAAAGCAAGCAAACTATCTGATTGTCTTTAGTTTTCCGCTGTCGTGTGATAGCAACATGGAGGATTTTAACATTCATTTTAATATATTTGGAGAGCACAGTGATTTGGAGGAATGGTTAGTGGCTGATGAGTCCCCAGTGAAGAAAAGAAAAAGACAAGAGGGACAAGAAAACAGCAGAGAAGTAACGGGGCAGAAACCCTCCTTTTTAAGCAGCGGTCCAGACATAGACATCAAACATCGACACATATTCAGTGTGCAGTTCCTTTGGCATTAGGGTAGGGATATCTAGATACTTTCCAAGGTTTGACTAAATGAATTGTGCTACTTTTAAAACAAGCAGCGATGTTTTCAAATATGTAATCAGAAAGCTCCTCAAAAACGCTATCGAAGCAGTTCCTGCCGTTGCTACGTTAGTTCAAACGGTAACAACGGACTATTTTTCTTAGCGGATGCATGTCAATTTAAATCAATACAACTATTTTTTAAATCAATAAAATCATTTTCTAAATCCATAAAAGCATTTCAATTAATATTGGGAGTCATAAGGTTACTTTGTTGAGAATGGGGCCATGTAATAAGCGGGATACTGTGCAGCGACTTGGTCATTATGGGGAAAAGAACACCTTCATGCCGATCTAGATCCCTCCGCTTCTTTTCCCCATAATGACTGCGTCGCAGCACATTATCCCTTACGTATTAAACAGTTAAAAATAAACCATACACAGTACACTCAGATGGCCATATTATCTATAATGGCTGATGTCAAACAAAAAGGTTTCATCAAGCTGTAAAACTAAAAAGGATATCTTGATAATCATAAATAATAAGAAAGTGTTTCAAGAGCGCAAAGTCGTTGAAAAACATATGCCAAAAGCTTCCGTTATTTATTTTTGGTCTCTCGGCTCTCATGTCTATTGGCTTCTTAAAAACAGCGGGGATCAGCTGTTGAACAGCTGTTGTCTTTTGCCGGGCTCCGGTGATTGGCAAATCTGGGTGATGCCTTCTGATATGATTTAGCATGTTTGGCGTGTGTTACCATTAACATACCACACCGCTGTAGAACAACGCCGACACACCGTCCTCGTCCGATCCACCACTCGCACACCTCATCGTTATTGTAGTCCACAGGGAACCCGAAATGTTCCCACACAGCTGATTTAAAAGAAGCAGGTGGGTTATAGCTCCTGTGTGTTATCTGAACTCACCATACTAACTTTTCTTCTTCTTGTATTTTGTTCATTTTGTTGTTGTGTTTCTTCTTGTTCTTCATTTGTTGTTTAAGGGCGGCTGGCAAACAGCTTTTAGGCGCAATACCGCCCCCTGGATTATATATAGTGTATTGGATACTGCCCTGAATTACTTTTTTTCCAGTCGTAAAAAAAAAGGCTTATTCACCGTGTGACTGCATGTGCCGAACCGTGACCGTGACGGTACGGGACGAATACAGATACCGTTACACCCCTACTTGCAAGTATAAAGATCCTTATTGCTTTTAATACGAATATTGTGTTGCTGTACGTTTGTTACCTTACTGATTATTCTCTCTAGACCACAGCTGTTTAGAAAGCTGCTACGACATTTGGGGGCTTGTCCTGTTTTGTCTACTTGAGTAATCTACTGTGAGGCGTCCTCTCCGGGTAAACTGTGCACAGCCAGAGACCGGATCCTGGAGGCAAAACCTCTCCCTGTACGATAGTAACTGATCGCAGGGGAGAGCAAGAGCTGCCTGCAGAGAGGTGATCACAGACTTGCTCGGTACGACATTTTCCAAGCGAATAATAATTTTTTTTCAAAAAGAGGAGAAAAGGTGAGAACACAATATTTGTATTGAAAGGAAAAATTAAAAATTAACTTGCTGAGGGCTGACGAGCTAATTAATGTTTGGTACATTAATCGAGTGTAAGACAAAACAGTTTGGGTAACTGTTTAGGCAAAACACTTTTGGTAACTGTTTAGAAAGCGCTATATAGAAGAGTTATTGATGGGTTTTGGTACAGACAATAATTCACAACGTCAAAACAGTTTTGGGAACTGTAGCCATTGTGGTAACTGTTTAGAAAGCGCTATATAGAAGATAAAGGCCAATGAGGAATATATATATTAAGTGATCACGCGTAGTAATTATAGTTATAAGAAAATTAAGATAATCTTGAGTAAAAATGTGTAATTTCAATATATGTATGTTTTTATCCTACATGTAAGTGAACACATTTCAGGTGCTGTTTACTGATTTCCTGTATTTTAAAGTGCAATGTTTTGTTGTTTTAGGCAATATATTTCTATATTTCTAAATACAAAAAAATTAAAAATGGGAAAGTCAAATAGCAAAAAAGTAATTTTGGAGTATGAAGGGTGTGCACAGGTAATGTGCGACAAGCATGGTGCTTGGACATGTGAATATTTAAATATGTGGGTGAAAAATGATTTTCCTGTCAAAGGCAGTTCAAGTCTAAATCAGTTAGACAAATTAAGACAGGGTTAGGACAAAGTAGAGAGGAGAAAAGGGGGGTGGTGTCATCAGAACTCAGTGTGCTAGGGTCCTTCTGGATAAACTGGACCGTGACCTGGACTTTCCCTCTGGTTCTCAAGTACAGAGCCCTGACCCTCCTGATCTGGATGACGCACAATGCCTCCGCAGAACTCTTCATTCTCCTCTGCCATATAATGGACAAAAAGCTGAATCAACAACAAGGCTGTGTGCAGAACACCATGCTGACAGAGATCTACTCTGCAACAGTCCCTCAGGAAAAGGGTGTGAAGCCCCTCTGGAACCACGTGTTTTAACCCCTGGAGGGCCACTTTCAGGCTGGGAAACAATGCGGGACAGGAAAGACAGTTGCATTTCTTGATTCAAGAGGGGATGTAAATGATGCAGGAATCACGTATGTTTTCCATCCCTGGTCTTCAAGAGAGAGAGAAGCTATAAACAACCTGCATAACCCAGTTAAGGTTTGGGAAGGACATTTGAAACCTGTCCTCACCTATGACCGCCCTGCTGGAAAAATAATGAACAATGCTACTGAAGAATTAACGAAAAGAAAAGATAAGCCTGGAAAGCGTTTGCAGACGGCACAGCTCCAGGCTTTTGAACAGCAGATTCAAAGGGGCAGAAGGACATCAACTAGGGGAAGAGGCAGAGGGTCCAAAAGACAAAGAGGATGTTTCCGCTGTGGGTCATTGGAACATCGAATTAAAGATTGTATGGAACTGAAGGGAGGAGTAGCAATATGAAGAAGAAGAAGGTGGGACTGTTTTCAAGCCTGCAAGGTCACAGAGTGAGAGGAGGTCGGGAGCGCTGGGGCTTGAGATAACCATAGGAGACATGGAAGGGAAATGAGTGAGTTTTGCACATAAACACACTTACTCACTAATGCACCCAAAAAGGGACCACATTAAATAACTTGAACTGGCTTGTTAAATATAAAACATTGTTTTATTCCGCAAGCATTGAGCAATCAAGCAAAGCAAATAGCTGAAAAGAGGATATTATTTATAGTAAAATGAGAAAATAAACTTTAAAACACACTGTATATAGGCAGTAGGCACTGTAGGAGTACAGGGTACAACACATTCTTTGATCTTTTCTCATATTGACCAATTATTCTTTTAGAGCTTTTATTCATGTGTGAACGTGGAAGTGTTTTCATTTGTAAACATATTGATCTACAGTTTAAAGGGAGAGTTTATACCACTTGTAGATACATATTCGGATTAGCAGTGGTTTGAGCATAGATATTTCTAAGAGGGAAATAACTGTTGTCTGTAGTTCGAAATGCAGAGTTTTTAAAGAAGACACTTTGGGCAAATAGGAATTACAAATTTAATTTAGAAGAAGCAATATAACTGGGAGCAAACATGTGGGGCCCTTGGATCACTCATTGTAATGGTGCATATTCTTGGCAACCAACAACTGTGGGGAGAAGGGGTAATTTTACCCACCCTTCAGATGTTTTCAAAAATCTTATCTGCACCCTCCTAGGGAAGCATGCAAAGCACCAGTTTGAGTTTAAAAAGACCAGCGCCACCACCTTCCAGTGGACATCCGCTTAATTAGTGATGAAGAAGAAGAAGATGTTTGGACATCAGCTTAATTAGTGATGAAGAAGAAGATGTTTGGACATCCGCTTAATTAGTGATGAAGAAGAAGAAGATGTTACGGCCAATTTGTGGGCTGATCTCATATATGGTATTTATTAAAACATACCTGCCATAGTGATAAACTCCTTAATTTGACTACAGACCTTGTCAAATATAATAAGCCACACGAACAGGAAACCATATAAGGAAAGGAGTAATTGTGACATGTTCCCATAGTTCCACACATTACTCCCGCGGTTAAAAGGTTGACATGTTTCTTTAAGTAGACCAGAATTGAAAATAAATAAATGTAATGAATTATGAAATACATTGCAGAGTTACACGGATCTTAATAATGTTTTGACTCAAGATGATAGTTATGTGCACAAGTTTCTGAAATAGATCTATTAGATATTTTAATATATATTAGGTGTTAATAAACTACAATAGTAGTACTATGAGGAAATATGGGAAGCAGCTGTCCCAATGAAAAGTTAGATCCATCTTGAGAATTATCATTGTAATTCTGAAGAAATAAATGATGGCACTCAGCATATGTCAGGCTTTTGTAGACAAAGGATACCTGCCTATGCTGAGATATTCAAAGTCTCTGCAGAGCACGACAAATGACCTAAAGACTGAGACCAAATGACCGTTGACCCCGACTGACAGTGCTACTTGACAAAAGCGCTGTCATCTTTCATTGAATAAACCCTTCAGGACCGTGTGTCGTCTGTCACAAAACGCCATTTTTCATGACAATCTATAGAGTTCTGCAGTGATGGTGTATTTGTGTAGGCCGACCCGGAAGTTACCATCCCAAGGGCTCCCTTGACTAAAAGCAATGGGATTTTCCCATTGGAATTCTGTGGTGTCTAGACATTTGTGTTAAGTTAATTTATTTAGTCTTTTGTCTTTTGCCTTGTCTTGTGATTTCCTGTTTTATTTTGTAGTAACCTCTCCCTCTTGTTTCAGAGCATTCCTGCCCTTGTGTGTTTTTCCCTCCAGTGTGATTGTCAGCCCCTCCCTTAATTGTTGCCACCTGTGTCCCCTTATCTAGTGTGTATATATAGTCTGCGTCTCCCTTTGTCCTGTGCCAGTTCGTCTTGTCTTGTCAAGCCTGCCAGTCATTCCTTGATCGTGTTAAGTATATTTTTGATAGACTCTTTTGGTTTCATTTTTGATGTAGATGTTTTTGTTTAGAGTTTTGATCCTCCAAGTGAGCGTTTTGTGTTTTGACCTAAATTAAAAGACCTTGTTAATCCTGATCTGTTTCTGGTGTTGTGCGTTTGGGTCCTGAGCCTTGTGACATTCTTAACAAATGCAGGACACTGCAGAAAATATGCTACGCTTAGAATTGTTATACGTTCTGCTCAGCAGGATAATCAACATATGTTTACAACACTTTGTAATTTTTTAAGCGATACTGCAATCGACATAAGTTAAAGGGTAACTATAGGCTATGAACAAACTACATCAGGGGTTTGCGCATCACTGCTAAGCGTTAACTTCTCTTAAGCTTGTTTTAGCCACAGATCTTATTTCAGGCTTCTCAGCACAAAACCATTTGAAAAACCATTGACTTTGTGAGGAGGGAGCAGGAACTGTCCTCTGTCTGCCGATTTTGAGTTACCTTTCACACTTACAAAGTCATTTTTTATTTCGACATATGATTAACCTGAGCTCCATCAGTATTGGATTGTTAATTTTTGATGTTGGTGACAACAAATTATTCTGGTGGAAAAAACTAATTCCACTACCAAATCAATAAGGTGAACAAGTTAATATTATTTATTATATTACTTTTTTTTATTAATAAATATAACAATGACTGCAAAATAGGGAGATTGATTTCATGAATAAGAGCCCTCTATCTGGGTTTTTTCTCCACCACACTAAACCATCTTGGTTGCTGCCAACATACTTCCACTAAAACTGTCAAAGTCATTTTCTATGGTATTACTGTTCTATTGTTTTGGTCGCTTTTATTTTCTCTGCGTTTTTCTGCGTGGGTGCTCTCACTGCTCTATACACCATGAATAACTCTTGAGTGTTAAAGATATATATATATATATATCTGAGAGCTGTCGCTAAATAATTATTGGGCTAGGATGTATATTTAGCTGTGGTATAATGTGATTTGCTTGTGGACAGGGATTTATTTGATTACTATTGTTTGATATATACCCATTTGAGCCCATGCATTAAAAGAAAAAAACACTTGTTTGAAGAGAAACATACCGTGTGTGTGTGTGTGTGTGTGTGTGTGTGTGGGGGTTGGTTGGTTGGTTCTGAAATGGAGCGGATGAGATCAATACACAGACTCCTCAGTCACTTCCTCCTTCAACATTGGCCTGGATGTCAGACATAAAAAATGGTCTGTATACCGAGAAGATTTCACCCTCGATGCAGAGGTAATGTGTCGGAAAAGGTCAAATTGCCTGCGGTGTGGTCATCCTAACACCCACCCCTTTCTATAAATCCACTCCTGAGAGCAGTCAGCAAACATAGCTTTTGCAAATAGCATTTAAAAAAAGGTGACACTGTTAACTCGACCCTTCCTTTCTTTGCTGAAAACCTGCTCCTCTGTCAAGATTCTTATTATCACGCAGAAGGTCAGGCTGCATACTGCCTGCCAAGTACGTTGTCCCAAACGTCCATATACATCTGTGTCAAAGGATATATATGAGCAATGATAGTAATCAATAGTCGGTATTGTTGTCCTTTAATGAGTATAAGCATTGTTGGAAATGAAAATCGAGTCTTTTTTGCCGTTAGGGTTAAAAAACATAACATTGGAAAATGTTGAATATTGGTGGGTGTAATGCTTAATGGGGTGATACATAATCACAGTAAGCATCAACTTCGATACCAATAGGAACACGTCTGAGGTTCCAGTTCCAGCCGATATACGGGCAAAGACTTGAGATGTGAAACATAGTTGGGGTTAGGAAATGACATCTATGACCAACTTGTGCAAGTAAACAGTTTACAACAAAAAGCCAGTTATTCATTGCACAATAACCTTCACGTGCCAAGGTCTCATATCTGCCAATGCATTGCAGCTCTACTGCTCTCCACATGGACAATTAACCTGGATTCAAACAAAGCCGGCTAAAATATGATTACTGAATACTTATATTAAAAATATATATAAAATATAATTAGTCTAATACCAAAATCTTGTTCCTTTGCCTTTAGTGTATACTGTTGCAGTTAGGGTTAGGGTCAAAAAAGCATTACATGAAGGATAACCAGAGGGGGAAAAGCACTTCTCACCACTATTTTAACATGTCTTCTGAAGTATAGATATCAAGTTAAAATAAAATAAAAGACTCAAGGTGAGAATACTTATAAAATAAAACATCCATCCATCTTCTCCCACTTATCCGTGGTCGGGTCTCGGGGGTAGCAGTTCCAGCAGAGAGCCCCAAACTTTCTTTTCCCTGGCGACATCAACCAGCTCTGACTGGGGGATCCCAAGGCGCTCCCAGGCCAGCGAAGAGATATAATCCCTCCACCTGGTCCTAGGTCTACCCCTTGGTCTCTTCCCAGCTGGACGTGCCTGGAACACCTCCCTAGGGAGGCGCCCAGGTGGCATCCTAACTAGGTGCCCGAACCACCTCAACTGGCTCCTTTCGACATGAAGGAGGAGCGGTTTAACTCCGAGTCCCTCCCGGATGACCGAACTTCTCACCTTATCCCTAAGGGAGACACCAGCCACCCTGCGGAGAAAACCCATCTCGGCCGCTTGTATCCGTGATCTCGTTATTTCGGTCATGACCCATCCTTCATGACCATAGGTGAAATAAAATAAAATAAAACAGGAAACACAAAAACCAACATCATGACAACAAGCCCCCTTTATTTACAGTCATAATGTAAAAATGGAATCTAATCTTATTTCGTACAAAACACAGAATGTGCCTCAACCTTTGCAATGTTTTCACAGTTTTTTGTAGGTATGGAGGAGAGAGTAAAATATTAACCAGCACAGAGGCTGTAGACAGAGAGAGGTGTAAAGAGACACTTGATCCAGCTGTAATGGGATTCAACTCAGCAGCCTTACCACACATCTCCTAAAACCCTACTGGATGATCCTCAAAGGCGCAGCTCTGGGATATTATCCACTGGCACAGTACCCTTTTTTCTAGGGAATCCATGCAATTTAACTCTTCTTTCTCGGGTGGTGTCAGAGGAGCAAGGGTGAGATATTAAGACACTTAACCAAGGAGGTTCTGCAGCATAAGCAGCAGCAGCACAGATTCACAGAGGATCATTGCAAGACTTGTGCACTTAAATATTGAACAGAAGGGGGAAAATGAATCTATTCACTTTCATGCATTATTTAAAGGAAGTAAAAACAGAATTCGCTGTGTTACTTTTGCTATCCTCTGAAGTGAGCGAATGGAGACTTTGGAATTATGAGGCTCCATTAGCAGTCAGAGCAGTACGGGGAGCTTTGAGTTTCCACATCCTGCCCAGGAAACTGACGGGCAGCGCACATCTTTTATTATAACTTTCCACAGTGATGCTCTAAAGGCCCTCTTAGGTTCCATTAAGAACAATATTATGATGACTCATGTGTTTTGATTTATTCTCCATCATTGGAAGAAAAACATGTACGTTTCTAACGGACACCTGGAACACCTTAGGTAGGGCTCGATGTGCTTGCTTTTATTGCTAACTGCATTAGACATTGACCAGGAGCGCATATTCCCCCCGTGGATATAAAAACAGAACAGAGCAGGTGGAGCTAGGAGGAAAGTGGTTGAATAAAGCATTAAGACTCGCATGGCAGCACAGAGCAGCAGCCTCATGGAGAGCTAATAACCGCCCGACACTGGGATGATGATTGGTCTGCTTGTGAATGTGCACTTCAGCGGGGTTCACTTTTCTGACTGACTGCTCAAATTCTTGGCTTTTCTTACAAGATGTGTTTCCTATATCGATCAGCAGGCGAATAGTAATATAAAACACAGAAAAAAAACCGCTATTATAATGTATACCTGTACGACTCCAACTCCACTCAATGTTAATAATAATAAAGCTTTATTTCTGGGGGTAAAAGAAAAACAAGACATTAATTTAAGTAGGATGTTAAGGCAAGGCAAGTTTATTTATATAGCACTTTTCAACACAAGGCAATTCAAAGTGCTTTACAAAAAATGAAAGACATTAAGCATTAAAAAAGCTAAGTACATGGATAAAAGTTACAGTGCAGTCTAAGATATGAATAGTTCAATTAAAAGCAGCGACAAAAAGAAAAGTCTTCAGCCTGGATTTAAAAGTAATCAGAGTTGCAGCGGACCTGCAGGTTTCTGGGAGTCTGTTCCAGATATTTGGAGCATAATAACTGAACGCTGCTTTACCATGTTTAGTTCTGACTCTGGGGACAGAAAGCTGACCAGTCCCTGAAGACCTGAGAGATCTGGATGGTTCATAGTTTAGCAGGAGGTCAGTAATGTATTTTGGGCCTAAACCATTCAGTGCTTTATAAACCAGCAGCAATATTTTGAAATCTATTCTTTGACACACAGGAAGCCAGTGTAAAGACTTCAGAACAGGAGTGATGTGATCCACTTTCTTAGTGTTAGTGAGGACTCGAGCAGCGGCGTTCTGAATCAGCTGCAGCTTTAAAATATATTAGCAAACTTGCAGCAAGTCTACATGTTGCTATATAAAAGCTACATTAAAAACAAGTATGTTTTCAGCTGTTTTAAAGGTCAGCGGCAATTGTTAGAGCTTTTACATAATGCTACAAGATATTATTAGATCTGAGGCGTAGCCAACAACCAGTTTTATGCTTTCTCCCCCGCTCCCTAAACCAGATGTCTTTGGGAATCCAAGCAGTTGCATGTTTTCTTTATATCATCTTGATCTGGCAGAGGATGTATTGGTAGATGTGCACAAAGCCATGTGATGCTCAAAGAGAACTACTTTGTAGGACCAGTCAGCTGGCCATGTCTGAAGGCAAAAGCTGCTCTGAACGGCCACACACTCACAGATATACACTGCTGCACGGAAAGTGGCAGATGTTGTTGTGTGAAGAATGAAAAACAAATTGAGAGAGCAGATGAAATCCTGTTTGCCACCATATGCACACCTTTCTAATCAGTCGACTATCCATGTTTACCAAATTGCCGTTTTTAACAAGTTACAAAATGTGTTGTGTAAAGGAGGGGGAGGGGTAATACTTTAAGGAGAGGAAAAGGGTTCTTTTAAATCAGGTGGAGAGCAAAACTGGGTAATCAAGGAGCCAACTACTAAGTTTAAAACACAATTTATTCAGTAGAACATAACATCTTTACTAAGAAAACTATAATCAGAGCTGTCTAAAATATAATCTCAGTAAAAGACAGTCTAAAACTATGTTAAAATACAATTAAACGTAGTACAAATAATTCAAATGTTAAAAGGGTTAAAAGTCTTCTCTCAAAACCAGTCTTTCCAGGGCTGTAAGGGTGCTCCGTCGACCCTCTCTCGGACTGCCGTGTCTTTTAATCCCTTTGTTGCGTGTGCCTCTGCTCCTGGTGCGTTCTGCTTCTGCTGTCTCCTTCAGTCTCAGTCCCAGTTTCCGTCTCCGTCTCTGCCTCCGTCTCTGCCTCTGCCTCTGCCTCTGCCTCTGCCTCTGCCTCTGCCTCTGCCTCTGCCTCTGCCTCTGCCTCTGCTCCTGGTGCGCTCTGCCTCTGCGGTGCCCTTCAGCCTCTCTCAGTTTCCGTCTGTCCTCTGCTGCTCTTCTCCTTCCCTTTATAGGCGTGTAAATTGGCTCCAGGTGTGGTCACTCATTGTCAATCAGCATGGTAAGGCCAATCCAAACATTTCAAAAATAAAAGCATGCAGCAGGAAGTTAAAACCAGTTAAAAAGGCAAACACATGTCAGAGTAAAATAACACAATAAAAAGGTATACAACACACTACACTTAAAGCCATGCAATAATGAATAATTAAAATACATTGCCATGTGACATCCTCTCACTCTTTAATGTTGCCAGTCCCTGCAACCATTAGTCTCTGTAACACACCGGTGGTTGACCACGATTAGTCTGTGTTGAGCGTCGTGGGTCATTTGCTTGTTCTACTTCTGGAGGGAGTACAGCTACTGCAGCAGGTAGGAACCCATAGAACATCTGTTCTGGCAGTCTCTGAGTCTCTGTGGCAGGTTCTTCGACAGGAGAGTGAACATCTGCTGGGGGGGCTGTACACACTTTTAGAGCATTTATATGCAAGGTTTGTTCACGGCCCCCAGTCTCTGGCTGAACCCTACACCACCCCAGTGTTTCCCACCTGTTCCAAAATCACATAAGGTTTAGAATCCCACCATGTACACAATTTACCTCTTCCCTTTCTGTTCCTGTCACGCACCCACACTCTCTCCCCAGGTAACAGTGGTAAGGCTCTAGCTCTCTTGTCATACTGTTGTTTGTGTTGGGAGGCTGCATTACCCATCTTTTGTTTAGCCCAGCTATATGCTAGTGAGAGCCTCTGTTGATGGTCCTTCACCCACCCATTAAGGTCATGCCGAGGTTGTTGATAGGCCACCCCTAATCCTACTTCTACAGGTAGTCTCAGGTGTCTGCCAAGCATCAGGAAAGATGGGGCATAACTGGTTGCACTATGTGTCGTCTTATTATATGCCTGCACCAACTCAGGCAAGTACTCATGCCAGCGGCTTTGCTTCTCAGTCTCAAGGGTGCGAAGCATGTTCAGCAAGGTCTGGTTAAACCGCTCTGCATTACCGTTCCCTGCAGGGTGATAAGCTGTGGTGCGACTTTTGGCAATACCATAGGTCTCGCACCACTGTTTCATTAGTGCCGACTCGAAATGTGGTCCACGATCTGAATGAAATCTGGCTGGACAACCAAATGGCTGAATTACATGTGTCCACAAAGCTTTAACAGTTGTGTCTGCTGTCTGGTCATGTGTGGGTATGGCCCAAGAGAACTTAGTGAAAAGGTCAGTTGCAACAAGGATGTTTTGGTATGTGTCTGTGACTGAGGGTCAACAAATCTAAACCTATGACCTCTAGGGGGTAGGATACAGCAATAGGTTTTAGTGGGGCCTTTGGTTCTACCCTTACCTTTTGCAGACTGCAGGTGACACAACCCTGATGGAACTGACGTACCTCCCCCTCCATGTTGGGCCAGTAAAAGTGCTGGCGCATCCTGGTGAGGGTCCTGTCCACACCAGCATGGGCAGCAACTTTGTGGAATTTCTCCCAGACTTCCTGGTACCTGGAGCTTGGACACACAATCTGGTAGTGTACTCCATGGGTGTGCTGGTCAATCACCTTATGACACAGTTTATTTTCCTTTACTTGCAATTTATTCCATTGTTGTAATATTTTCTGTGTTTTGCAGGACAAGGCCTGGCGTTCAGGTCCTTTGGGTGCCAGCCGGTTTTCCACATACCTCCTAACTGTCTGGATGTCGGGGTCATTACCTTGTGCCTCCTCCCAGTCACTGCTGGCGAACTCATCCTGTCCTCCAGGTGTTAACTCAATGGCTGCTGTGGTTGCAGCTGGTCTGATAACACCCTCTTCGTCTGTAGATGAGCAACAGGGTTATTGTCAGTAAAAACAGTGATTTTCACCCCAGTTAGGTAGTCCTTGAATTTCTCTGTCACTGCCCACTTCAGGGCCAACAGTTCAAGCTTGAATGAGCTGTAGTTGGCATTGTTCCGTTCAGTAGGGTGTAGGCTGCGGCTGGCATAGGCTATCACTCGCTCTTGCCCCTCTTGCACTTGGGACAGAACTGCTCCTAAGCCTTGGTTGCTGGCATCTGTGTAGACTATAAATGGCAAGGAATAGTCTGCATATGCCAAAAGAGGTGCTTGCGTCAGTGAAGTCTTTAATGCATCAAATGCTGTTTGACACTCAGAGGACCACTGTACTGTACGTGTCTGTGATTTCTTATCAGCTGGGATGCCTGTCAGTTGAGTGTTCAAGGGGGCGGGCAATTTTAACAAAACCAGCAATAAAGCGTCTGTAATAACCAGCAAGTCCTAAAAAGGCACTTACTTGCCTTACGGTGGAGGGTACTGGCCAGTCGAGTACAGCTGTTACTTTGTCAGGGATAGGTCTTACCCCATCCTTGTCCACCAAATGGCCCAAAAACGTCACCTTGTGTTGGAGGAGCTTACATTTGTCCAGCTGTAGTTTCAATCCATACTGCCGCAGCCTTTGGAAAGCCTCATCCAAATGCTGCAGGTGAGAGGAGAAATCAGGTGAGTAAATGATAATGTCATCCAAGTACACTAAAAGGGACTGTGCCAATGGACCACTTAAACACTGTTGCATCAACTGTTGGAATGTTGCAGGCGCATTACAAAGTCCAAAGGGCATTTGCTCAAACTCAAACAGGCCAAGTGGGGTGGAAAAAGCAGTTTTCTCCGGTCTTGGGAATCCATCTCAACCTGCCAGTAGCCGCTGGCCAGGTCAAGAGTTGTGAACCACTCCGCTCGGGTCAGGTTAGTGAGAGTCTCTTCAATCCTGGGCAGAGGGAAGGCATCTTTATGGGTTACAGCATTCAATTTTCTGTAATCAACACAAAATCTCCAACTACCATCTTTTTTCTTTACCAACACTATCGGTGCTGCCCAGGGACTACAGCTCTCCTTAATCACTCCTTTCTCTAGCATTCCGGCAAGTAGAGTCTTCATTTCCTTGTACATCATAGGAGGAAGGGGTCGGTACCTCTCTCTGACAGGTGCTGCACTGCCAGTATGGATACGGTGCTGTACCAGGTCCGTCCGCCCAAAATCCTCCCCATGTGTGGCGAAAACTTTCTCCCATTTGCGTAGCAGGGTGCTTAGCTCTTCCTGTTGCGGTTCGGACAGATCAGGTCTGTTGGCTAAGTCTCTCACCTCCTTTGGTAATGCCTGTTTTCCATCTGTAGTTGCGGCATCCACCAAGGTCACCTCCACGACACAGTCGTCATCAAGGGACAGGTTCAGGTCACGGGGTCCATGGACATCAGCCTCGTCTACATGGTACATCTTTCCAAGCTTCTGGTACCGACCTATAGACAAGCTGTAGGGGTGTGGGTTGTAAACACGTACAGGGACTCTGCCATTTCTCACCACTGCCAGTGTCCTCGCCACTCCCACGTCGCTAGCATCTGGCAGTGCTTCCACCAAGGCACAGTAGTCTGCTCCTTTCGGGCCCATCCGGGCACGACCCCACACCAGCAGCTCACTCTTTGGAGGGACTACAACGTTGTGTCGGCCAGCCGGCCGCACATATCCAAGGAGCTCGTCTTCTGTCATGGTGGCCTCGACACGTCGACAGCTAGCAAAGGCATCTCTCCAAACTCTGTTGTTCAACTGTGGTGGGGGGAAAGCAGACTTTCCGGGCCATTTGAAGAGGGCATTCCAACAGGCAGTTACAACATTCATACCAATTATGAGCGGGTGTGTGCAGTGTTCATCCTTTACTATCACAACCCCCCGCCCTGGTATCTTAACACCTTCAACTTCCATATCCAACACAGCATAGCTAGTGTAAGGAATCTCAAGGCCATTGGCAGCTCTCAACTTAAAAACTACAGGGGTCTTCCCAAGCTTAGCCTGGTTGAAATGCTTCTCAAACAAACTCTGTTGCATTAATGTTACTTGAGAACCCGTATCTAGTAGTCCTTGTAGCTTTACCTCTTCAATGGATACAACAATTGTTGTACATTGCCCAATAAATGTGTCAGTGGCCCTTGATTCTTCTGGTGGATTAGCAAGCCCTGCCCCTCGGACCTCAGCAGCAGAGAATGCTAGTTTAAAGCTGACTGGGGGGCAGCTGGCGTCCTACAAAACCTTGCAATGTGCCCGGACTGTTTGCATTGACGGCAGATAGGCCTACCTTGCTCATCCCAGTTGTTAGATTGTGATGTTGGTTGTCGTCGCTCTCGCCAAGGCTGAAGGTTGGTGGTGGGGGTACAGCAGTGACTGGTTGAATAAGTGGTTTGATTTCCTTCATCAGCTCCTGTGCGAGTCCTTGCATCTGGGATTTCACATCATCCATGATCTCTCTCTTCAGTGTCTCTTTCCAGCCTTCTGCCTGCGGTTGGTTAGGGGGGACTTGTGAGCCACTAACCAAATGGCATGTTCCCTCTGGTTGAGATCTGCCATATTCAGCCTCGAGCAGTAGCGCTTCCTGGCATATTGCAGCAAAGCCCTCATCAGGGTTTCGTCGGGCGTATACCTTCAGGGCCTGGGCTAGAGGGCCTTCACACAGCCCGAGCAAGAGCTGGTCCCGCAGGGCGTCATCGGAGGGGGCGTCACATGGGTTGTGCCGCCGCAGCCTGCAACATAGTTCTCTCAACCTTAGAATAAAGGATGGCACCGTCTCATTTGGTTTCTGTGAAGAGCTAAATAATTGTGACCTCAACACTGGGGTAGGGGTTCTATCGCCATAAAGGGAATCTAAATAACAAAATATCTGGCGGACCTCATTCTTCTCATTGTCCTCAAGGACACTCACCTGGCGTTTAGTTTCCCCAGCAAGCGCTCCCAACACAATACCAACTTTACTAGCTTCAGTTAATTATTGTGAGCCCAACAAACCTTGCATTTGTGCCTTCCAATCTTGGTATTTTAAGTCATCACCTGACCCATTGCATTTAGGGAGCCAAGGGGCACCGGGATACACAGGCATCATCATGGTTAAACACTCAAATGTGCTTAAAAGCTATGCTAAAAATGGTGCTAAAACTATGATACAAGCTAGGCTCCTGATTACCAGAGCTGCTCTCAAACCCAATCCTGCCGACAACGCCACTTATTGTAAAGGAGGGGGAGGGGTAATAATTTAAGGAGAGGGAAAGGGTTCTTTTAAATCAGGTGGAGAGCAAAACTGGGTAATCAAGGAGCCAACTACTAAGTTTAAAACACAATAATTTATTCAGTAAAACACAACATCTTTACTAAGAAAACTATAATCAGAGCTGTCTAAAATATAATCTCAGTAAAAGATAGTCTAAAACTATGTTAAAATACAATTAAACGTAGTACAATGAATTCAAATGTTAAAAGGGTTAAAAGTCTTCTCTCAAAACCAGTCTTTCCAGGGCTGTAAAGGTGCTCCGTCGACCCTCTCTCGGACTGCCATGTCTTTTAATCCCTTTTTTGCATGTGCCTCTGCTCCTGGTGCGTTCTGCTTCTGCTGTCTCCTTCAGTCTCAGTCCCAGTTTATGTCTCTGCTCCTGGTGCGCTCTGTAGTGATGGCAGTTTGACACTGAAGCTTCGAACGGAGCTTCAACCCTGGACTTCCTATTCCATAGAAGCAGTGCTTCGAAGCTTGCTTCAAATCACGTGACATATGACGTCCGAAGCAGCAACTGCTTCAAATCACGTGACATGTGACGTCCGAAGCAGCAACTGCTTCATTTCCTGAATTAATCACTTGACTGGTTCGCGGTCCATTCACGCGATTCAATGCACTGCCTCGTCTCGATTCTGACAGGTGACAGGTTGAAACAGTTTCGAATTTGAGCGCTTCAACACTTTATGACCGCTCTAAACAATGCGCAATGTGTGGGTTGTTGTCGTAGTTTGCGTTGTTGCTGTTGAGTTGTTGTTGGTATTGCATTTGAATTGTAGTATCATTATAGAGCAAGCCAGGAAGAAAGATAGGTCGTTCTGGCTCGGGAAACACTTCGAAATGTGGAGAAGTTCTGAACAAAAAGACAATTATCAGTAATATAAAAACAGTTCAATATTTCAAGGAATAGATAGCCCAGTGGGTAGAGCCGGCGGCCCGAATGCGGCGATGTCCTCCGCGCAGCTGGTTCAAAGCCCGGAATGGATGTATTTTAATCATTGCTTTTCAACTTTAATAACTGATAAGAGGCCCTCTCCTCCCAAAAAGGTCCAGCACTCTCTAGTCTCTTCTCAATAACCCAATACACACAATTATCAATCTTTAATTGCAAATAGAACATGATATTCAGTCTTAGTGTGCGTGTGTGCATCGAATATTTTTCAAGGCAAAGATACGTTAAACCCACTGCAGCCTTGCACTTCGCCAGGAGAGGTCACTGTAACTGAAGCTTCAAGAAATGAACCTATTTCCGACACAATTGTCCAAGTGGTTCGATGCTTCATTCAAAACGTCATTTTGCCATCACTAGCACTCTGCCTCTGGTGTGCCCTTCAGCCTCTCTCAGTCTCAGTCTCAGTTTCAGTTTCAGTTTCAGTTTCAGTTTCAGTTTCAGTTTCAGTTTCAGTTTCAGTTTCAGCCTCTCTCAGTTTCCGTCTGTCCTCTGCTGCTCTTCTCCTTCCCTTTATAGGCGTGTAAATTGGCTCCAGGTGTGGTCACTTATTGTCAATCAGCATGGCAAGGCCAATCCAAACATTTCAAAATAAAAGCATGCAGCAGGAAGTTAAAACCAGTTAAAAAGGCAAACACATTTCAGAGTAAAATCACACAATAAAAAGGTATAAAACACACTACACCATGCAATAATGAATAATTAAAATACATTGCCATGTGACAGTTGGATGTGACCAACCATTCGAGTAGCACCTCAATCAATCAATCAATCAATCAATCAATCAATCAATCAATCAATCAATCAATCAATCAATCAATGTTTATTTATATTGCCCAATATCACAAATGTTACATTTGTCTCAGTGGTCTTCACAGTGTGTACAGAATATCAGTATGACAATACGACACACTCTGTCCTTAGACCCTCACATCGTACAAGGAAAAACTTCCGAAGAAAACCCACAGTTTAAAGGGAACATGGGAGAAACCTCAGGGAAAGCAGCAGAGGAGGGATCCCTCTCCCAGGACGGACAGACGTGCAATAGATGCCGTGTGTACATTGAAAAGATAATACATTTGCAACCTCTGTTGGAACAGTGCATTTCCCGTAGTTAAAATGTCATTATCCAGCCCAATCTGAGGAAAATGACCAGTCTTACAGTCAGCATGTATTTCCTTTCCAACTATGTGGTTTAAATAGACTAGTTGGCCTCAGGGGAAATGATGGCTGGAGCCTGGATGTTTCTATGACAACTTGTGCTTGCAAGATACAAAAGAAAGGTGATCCATATCTTGCAGATAGAAGGTAACTCCTGTTATTACTTATCTTTAGAACCTAATGTTTTCCAATAAGACATCCAGTAGTCATGCTCTGTCGTTATAGTCTCCTTTCAGGCAGTTATTCTTGTTTTGGGAGGCTCTCAAAACTAGCGTAGCTCCTTGGCCATTGTGCGTTGTTAAGTGTGTTGTGACTATGGTGATGCATGCTGCCTCTCTTTCTACTTTCTGTATCCTGTGTTCCACTTTTGTGCTTTACAATTTATTATCAACGTTGGAGAAGACTGGCCGTCACTACATAGAAAAGGTATTTTACTGAGTTTTGGGGGGGTTTTAAGTTGTATTTCTTCCACAAAAATAACAAATAAAAAATGTGTAATAAAGACATAAAAATATAAACAATAATAAATCAATTAAATCAAAGAAATACAGAAAGACAAGAACAACAAACATACTGTCTGTGCTGCAGCCCCTCTTGTCACCCTCTGTCTGAAACCAGAGCCCAGTCTGCTCTGATTGGTTAGCTCTGTTCTGATTTGGTCAACCACTTAAAGATGTCCCTCCCCTTAGCTTATCACGTACACTCTAAAAAACGATTCATTGGGTTAGTAGATTCCACTTAAAACAAAAATACTTTTTCAACATAAGATTTTTAGTTTTTTACCTCAACTTATTTTAGTTAGTTAACAACTCATTTTAATAAGTCGGTCAAACTGAAAAAGAACAAAAAAAATGTAACTTACAAATGTAATTTCATTTCATTTCATTTCAAACCTTTATTTATTCAGATTGGTCCCATTGAGATCATAGATCTCTTTTTCAAGGGAGACCTGCAGCATATAGATTCCACATGAAACATAAAACAATAAAGGACATCATACATTATATTTACAGGATACATAGTTACAGACATTTACAAGTGCCCATTGTATCAGCAAGCATTTCATTTTGCCTAGCTTTAAAAACATGCAGAGGAATGAGATTGCTCAGTTTCAATTCTTGCTGAAGATTGTTCCAAGCAAGTGGAGCTGCGCACATAAAAGCTGTCTTACCGAAGACAGTCCTTGCTCTTGGCACATCTAACAAGACTACATCATGTGACCTCAGACAATAGCTGCTTGCAACTCTCTGTGTGATCAGAGAGCAGATATAATACGGGAGTTTACCCAACAAAGCTTTATAGATAAACGTGTACCAGTGACTGAGCCTCCGTACAGAGAGTGATGGTAAACCTGCCTTGGTATACAGTGTACAGTGATGTGTAAGCGCTTTACAATTTGTGACAAATCTCAGAGCACTGTGATACGCAGCATCCAATTTGCTCAGGTAATTGGCAGGTGCATTCATATACAACAAATCCCCATAGTCCAGCACAGGTAAAAAGGTCACAGTGACTAGCCTTTTCCTGGCCTCAAGCGAGAAACAGGACTTGTTTCTGAAAAAGAAACCTAGTCTAACCCTCAGTTTTTTAAGCAGGTTATTGACATGAAGTTTAAAAGTGAGACAATCATCAAGCCAGATACCAAGGTATTTGTAACAGGCAACAACTTCAAGTTTTGTTCCTTGGGTAGTTACAATATCTAAAACAGGCTCTGGTGTCTTTTTAGCTTATGAAAAGAGCATTACCTTGGTTTTATCCACATTTAAAAGAAGCTTTAATTCAGAGAGCTGAGTCTGAATAGTGTTAAAAACAGCCTGTAATTTAACACCAGCCTCCTGAATGGAGGGACCTGCACAGTACATCACAGTATCATCCGCATAAAAATGTAAAGTAGCTTCATCCACTTTATCACCTACACTATTAATATATATGGAGAATAAAAGTGGTCCTAAAACAGAACCTTGTGGTACACCATTAGAAATGTTTAACCATTCAGAAGACAGTCCATCAAAATGAACACATTGGGACCTTTCAGAGAGGTAGTTCACAAACCATCCCACTGCAAGGCTGGATATGCCAATACTGAGTAGCCTCTGCTTTAAAATGCGATGATCAACGGTGTCAAACGCTTTGGAAAGGTCAATAAACAGAGCTGCACAACTCTGCTTATTATCTAAAATAGTAGTAATGTCATTTATCACTTTCATCGTGGCAGTGATGGTGCTGTGTTTCTTTCTGAATCCTGACTGATGTTTAGACAGGATATCATTTATACATAAAAACTCCTTTACCTGTTCACTCACTAAGCGTTCAAGAACCTTAGCCAGAACTGATAATTTAGAGATTGGCCTATAGTTATTTAAAATAGTTGCCTCCCCTCCTTTCAGTAAAGGCAAGACATAAGCAGACTTCCATACTTTTGGAATTGTGTTCGTGCTGAGGGAGAGGTTAAAAAGAGAAGTAAGAGGTGGAGCAATAAAATCTGCAGCTATCTTTAAAAAGAAAGGTTCTAAGTTGTCCGGGCCAGCCGGTTTCCTAGGATCTAACTTGGATAATGCTTCATGAACAATACCAACAGTTAAAGGAGTAAAACTGAAAGGGTTTTCCAGACCACATTGTTCAGAGTCAAGGATTGGAGCGTTCACAGGAGCCACACAGCCAAACAGAGAGCTGCAGAGAACACAAAATGCTCATTAAAGCAATTTAGCATAGTAGCCCTGTCTGATATAATGTCAGATGCTGTGGTAAGGCACGGAGGTAGCTAATTTGGAATATCACCAGTGGAAATCGATTTTATGGCTTTCCAAAATTTCCTAGGGTTATTCAGGTTTTCTGTGGTAACCGACAAATAGTACTTTGATTTAGCACTTTTTATTTGAGATGTGAAGCTATTTCTTAGCTGCCTAAAACGTAGCCATTCTACCTCTGAGCCTGATTTCCTAGCCTTAGCCCAAGCATTATTTCTCTCATGAAGGAGACTGGACAGCTCAGCAGAAAACCAGGGATTGTTTCGTCCCTTCACTCTAAATTTACGCAGAGGTGCATGTCTATCTATAATTTTCATAAAACCAAGATAAAAATAAGACCATGCAGTTTCTACATCAGCACACAAATTGATTCTACCCCAATCAAAATCAAACAGATCATGCACAAAACCCTGCTCCACAAAGTGTTTTTTGTCTCTCTTTGTGATGATACGTGGTTTAACCTTTTGGACCTTAGTGTCCCTAATTGTGGCTACAACACAGTGGTCACTCACATCATTAGCAAATACTCCCACAGATGAGTATTTATGTGGAACATTTGTTAAAATTAGATCAATTAAGGAGGATTTATTTGGGGACTTAATATTTGGGCGAGTAGGACTGTCTATAATCTGGGTAAAATTCAATGAGGTACACAGGTTTTTAAAATCCTCTGACACAGAAGTTAACCAGTCCCAATTAAAATCACCAAGCAGCACTATTTCCTTGTAGGAAAGTTGCGATAACAGTTTTGCCAAAGACGATAAAGAGTCCTTGACAGCCGAAGGAGCCCTGTAGCAGCCCACCACCATGAGCTGTTGACCCTTTGTTACCTCAATATTCACGGCTAAAAATTCTAGCTGTTTACTAACAGATTTGGAAACCATATTAGTTACACAAAACTTATTTTTCACATAAATGGCAACGCCACCACCTTTTTTAGGCCGGTCAGTACGATATACACTGTAACCATTTATGTAAATGTCAGAGGCCAAAATGGATTTATCTAGCCACGTTTCTGATAAGACAATGACATCAGCATCAGTCGAACTCGCCCAAATACGGACAAAATCTAATTTAGGTAACAGACTACGCACATTTAAATGAATTAAACCTAGCCCAGATCTAGATATAAAATCAGCAGGAGTAGCTATTTGACTAATACTGCTAGGTGGACCTGGATTTGGCTGTACATTTCCTGATAGTAACAACAATAAAAATACCAAGCACCTTTTCCTCTTAATCAACACACATACATTGTCAGCTGATCTAGAGTCACCAGCAAACTTCGCGAAAGTGAGATTAGAGTTTAAAAAACAATTCTGAAGGACCATCGTGGCAGGCATGTGAGAAAGACAAACATTTTCCGAAATGAATGTCCGCGACAGTGCAACCAGCAATTGTTTGTGCAACACCTCCGAAACTGTACAGGGGATGTCCACTGCGGGCGGCAGAACATACCCGAATCCAGTAGATTGTTCAGGACGACTAACGATCTTCTCCTTGTCCAGCACAGCCAAGAAAAGGCAGGTAATGATTTTGAAAAAAAATATTTCTGCGTTCACTCAACTATGGAAATACTAAATTAGAGTAACTCATATCTATTGAGTTTCAACTATATAGTTTCAAAACTGAACACACGCCTGGACTTTGCTAGACCACATGTTGAGTTGGAGCAATCTGCATTCATCCTGAGAGTGGAACACTTGATAGCAGTGGAACAACAGGATTTTAACCTAATCATCTATCAAGTTACCTGGTAAGTAGCCAACAGCTGCTTACTGCATATGTGTAACACAAGCTGTATAAGGTAGTCATTAGCTACTTGTTTTAAAGGTCCCATGTCATGGCCATTTCTACTGATCATAATTCCATTGTTGAGATCTACTAAAATAGATTTATATTGTGCAATTTTCCAAAATCACATTGGTTTCTCATACAGCATCTCTGTAAAGCAGTGACTTTTATACCCGGAATATCAAAACAGCGGTCCGGGGTGCAAAACGCATCAATGACAGCGGCCCTCTACCACACAAAACAACACCATTTATATAAACACCTATCATGACAGGGCACCCACAGCCAAGTAACAATTACAAATGAATTAAGTCGGCACGGCGGCCCATATTGCAAATGACTTAGGCCTACCTTTGATGATCAAATCACTTAAAGAGCAACTTGCAGGTTAGACACACCAGTGAATAAATGTGTAGGAAAATGATGAATACACTAGATTTTTTTAAAAATATAAAGAAATAAACACTACAGGAACATTTTGGAAAGCCATTAAATCGTTATCCTCCGGCGATATCCGTAATGAGCTACCTCCGTGCATTACCACAGCATCTGGCACAATATCACGAAATGTTAGCTAACGTCAGTCACATCACAACATTGTAAAGTTAGCAATCATATATCAGGCTATAACTAAAGTAGTATTGATAATAGTAACGTTACTGGCAGGACTGTTGATACTGATCCAAAACAGAAACTAGTGCAAGTATCAGCCGTATCTCGCGTTACCTAATGCAACTCCACACTATGGTACTGTGTACCGGAGGGGAGACGCGAGATACAGCTGATACTTGACGATCTGGCGGAGAAAGGTTGTGGAGTCTCCGTTGATATGCTGTTGTAAATGGCTTGATGGAAAGCAGGTGTGTGGAGGTTGAGCCGCCGAGCTGGGAGCAAGCAGTGACAGCCACCACGCCCACACAAACAACACAGACAGTTTTGTTTGATAGGCCTCAGCTGTGGAGAGTATGTGCTGCAGGGAGGTGGATGCACAACGCACCCAGGAACGAACGCTAGCTCTGGTCCTGTTCCTGTTGGGGAAACTGTGGACTCGATGTCCTGACAGGCTGGAGTTTGTGCAACCTGCACAAACACAAGCTCACTATGATTACAAATGGTGAAATGCAATGTAAAATTACCGAAACAATACCAACTCACTAAATCACAACCGCTCAAAACTACAAACTACTACCGCGGATTGGGCAAAAGGAAGGAGTCCGAGAAAGTTGCTCCCCCATGTGACGTACGTAATATGACGTGTTTGACGTATAACGTTACAAAAAAGCAGTTTTTAGTAGCAGAGCTCAAAACAGCTCCTTTCCCTCTGAATTCCTGCCCTTATGTCTTGTAAAACATCAAATCCTGCATTAACTTTTTTAATTGTAATTATCAGGCAAGGTTAAGCATAAATGTAGGGGGAAAAAACCCTGCAAGTTGCTCTTTAAACACAAAGTCTATCCTCCTGTCCTTTTGGATGAAGCACTTGATGGCGGGTCATGCAGCTGATCCTTTGTCACTCCAGTTTATCATTGTAACTCAATCTTGAAAATGACTCGGTTAATAATTTCGCAACGATGTCATCACTATCACTGACATGAGCCATCATGAACAAACTTATGTTAATCATAAATCTATCGATTAGATTTATGATTAGAAAATTATAAAAGTAGGGTAGACATGTGGATATTATCCGGCTGAACAAAACGTGTATTTATCTAACAGGTTCGTTTTCCACCGACCTTATTTCAAGCTATTTTCCAAAATCCTATGGAGAAATTCCACTGCTTTATTGTCGAGGGAACCCGAGCGCAGCTTACTTCCGGGTTTCAGGACACGTCACTGCACCACTTGCATCTAGACTTCACAGCGGGCGGAACTTGTCATAAAGTCCACGAAAATAAAGCCCACCCATTTAGATGGAAGATATGATTGGTCAATTGTACTGTCATTTGACAATACTCTCTCGTTCAGTTACTATAGCTGGCCCTCTGTGAATGTACAGAGGGACCAACCAAGCCCCCAGGAAGTGCGCCAGATTCTGATGAGAATATTCGGTGTGGCCAAACGGCGGTACTACACTTCCTTCCATTGACTTACATGGGGAAAGAGTGGTCTGTAACTCGTTGGATAATTTTTTTTAAACTAAATAAAATACCCAGTATGAACGTTTGTATAGCCCTTATTAAAAACATTCGTTCCTCAAGTTGTAAAAATGTGCTAATAACGTTATTCTGAGAGTTATTTCCCTCTGCATTATGAACGTGCATCTAACCCACGGGACCGCGCCGCCCGGCACGTTCATCTGACGTGTTCAGCACTAAATGAGTTTCTCTTTACCCATGGATGCACAATAACAACGGACCATATTGCCTTACTACCAGCCCACGGAGCTGTAATAATGGATATATTGCACATGTTTGCTGTAATTCATCATTTGTAAAATATTATACTACATGGGCTGTATGATGTAAATCTTGTACCGTAAATCTTATATTAAATAAAGTTAATATTACCGACGTAGATTAACGTTCCTGTAGCTTCTTATTGCACTTCAGGGTTCGTACGGTCATTGAAAACCTGGAAAAGTCATGGAAATTCAAAATGCAAATTCCAGGCGCTGGAAAAGTTATGGAAAACAATATTTTTCCCAAAGTTTTGGAAAAGTCATGGAAATGTAACTAAAGTTGCGTCAAAATAATTATAATTTACATTTTATCTAATCGCCGAAATAATCTGCGGTCGCGAGCTGTTATGTGCCATCATGACGCGCATGGTGTAATTTTTTAATATATGAAGCGCGAGCTGTGTGCTCGAGTCTTCCTGCCTGTCGGGCTGGCTAATCTCTGCTGCTCCGGGATGAGGGTCAGCTACATTAGCTACGGTGTGTTCGTTAACTGTGCGGAGTCACTGTGGCACAGACTGCACCACTGGTGTGAACAGCTGTTAGAACGGGCCGTTCAGGTGTTCAGAGCAGAGCGGCAGAGCGTGATGTGAACTGAAAAGTTTTTCTGTCGCAATATTATTTAAGGAATCGTTGAGCTAGCTAGCTAGCTAGCATACATTGTCACTATCTGCTAACGTTAGCTTTAGCCTTCGTTTTCTAATAGTTTTTTTCATAGGCTATAAACAGAGGTGGTATAAGTATAGATCTTGTACTAGATTAACAGTAGAAGTACTCAGATATTGTACTTAATAAAAGTAGAAGTACTGAGGTCTTGTTCTTGCATAAAAGTAGAAGTACTCAGATATTGTACTAGAGTAAAAGTAGAAGTACTCAGGTCTTGTTCTTGAGTAAAAGTAGAAGTACTCAGATATTGTAGTTGAGTAGAAGTACTCAGATCTTGTACTTGAGTAAAAGTAGAAGTACTCAGATATTGTACTTGATTAAAAGTAGAAGTACTCAGATATTGTACTTGAGTAAAAGTACCAGAGTGTAGGAATATTCTGTTAGAGTAAAAGTCCTGCATTCAAAATGTTCCTCAAGTGAAAGTAGAAAAGTATTCTCATCAAAATATAGTGAAAGTAGCGACAGTAAAGTATAGTCATTGTGCAGATTGGTCCATTTCAGAATAATATATATGATATGTTTTGTAATGATTGATCATGAAAGTGTTCTCAAAGCTGGTAAAGGTATAGCTAGTCTGAATGACTTTGTATACTGCAGGGTAGCTTGTGAATTTACTCCAGGAGGAACTAAAGTCTGATTTAATACTTGGTTAGATTTCACATCATTCATCCAGATCTGTAAAGTAACTGAAGGGATTAAATACATGTAGTGGAGTAGAAGTGCACCATTTATCTCTGAACTGTAGAGGAGGAGAAGTAGCAAAACATTGAAATACTTAATAAAGTACAAGTATCTCAAAATTGTACCCAAGTATAGTACTTGAGTTTATGAACTTGGTTACTTAACACCAATGGCTATAAAGATAGAAAGACTAAGTCTTGCACAGAGGCATGAAAATACATTTTCAAAATGCTCAACAGTGCTGCCAAAATTATAAACTGACTGCTACACAATTAAAATAAATGCTTTTATATATTTCTATTAGATGTGACTCTTTGGCGTTTCTGTTATTATTGACACTGCTGCTTTAGTTGTTCTGACTGCTAAAATCCTCTATTATTCCTAAACCGATATCCCGTGGGGTCGGGGGCTCGGATCCTTGTCACCTTTTTCATACCTGATGAGTTTGCATCCCTGACGACAGTTGCTTTAGCGTGTAGAAGCTAGTAAGCCTACTATTTGATTTGTTTTTAGATAGGCACTACATGTTTCATATGCAGACCTTATTTTCCTGTTCCATGTTAAAATAAAACATTTTCAGTGGTCATTTTTTTTTGGACATGGACAATGAGGTAAAGGTCATTGAGAAGTCATGGAGAAGTCATTGAAAATCATTGGTAAAAAAGTGTATGAACCCTGGCACTTGCAATATACCATTAAAAGAGTTGAACGTAGCTGTTTGCTATTAGGCCGACTATATATTAAGTCGTCATATTTATACATATATCAATAAAGATATGTGTCAAAGCTCTAATCAAATTAACAGTTGTATTAATTATAATTGTATATACACTGAACAAAAATATAAACGCAACACTTTTGTTTTTGCTCCCATTTTTTACGAGATGAACTCAAAGATCTAAAACATTTTCTATATACACAAAATAACCATTTCTCTCAAATATTGTTCAAAAATCTGAAAAAATATGTGATAGTGAGCACTTCTCCTTTGCCGAGATAATCCATCCCACCTCACAGGTGTGGCATATCAAGATGCTGATTAGACAGCATGATTATTGCACAGGTGTGCCTTTGAATGGCCACAATAAAAGGCCACTCTGAAACGTGCATTTTTGCTTTATTGGGGGGGTCTGGGGGGGTCCGAAAACCAGGCAGTATCTGGTGTGAGGGGTAGGGGTAGGGTTAGGGTTAGGGTAATGTTGTGAATCGAGTGGCCTGTGTTCGTCGTCCATTACATACGCCTGCCCATACCATAACTCCACCACCACCATGGGCCAAAAAAGTTTTACAAGTTGTATTGTTTATTTTAGTGTTGTTTTATTCTTATCCACATTTTGATTTCAGAGCACAGGACAGGAGAATGCTGGGCACAACATCACGCTCAACAGTGAAGCTGGCAATGCTGAACAAAACCAGTTATAATATTTATTCCGCTGAAAAAGTGAAAGCTTTACGAACATGTAAATAAAAATACATAAGCATTTCAGGTAGAAATTTGCATTTTATATAGAAATTCACAAATATAAAAAATGAAACCTAAAAGAGATGTTAACAAATGTATACCTCTGATGGCTGGCATAGTAGAACTTGCGGCATATTTATATATATATATACACATGGTTGGTATTTAACAAAAAGGGGTGTTGTAGTGTGTGATATTGGTATTTATGGAAACATTTTACACCTTTCCTTCAAGTATTATACGTTTTAGTTACTTGTGGGCTACTTAACATGAATAATCACATTTACTATCCTTTTACTCCATCACATTTCAAAAAGAAATAGGCTATTGTTATTTTAACTCCACCACAGTAATCCATCATCAGCTTTACTTTTTAGATAAAGTTTTAACTCACAATTGATCATAACAGGCTTCAACATATACATGTGTATATATTACCAAGTGGTTTCATGTACAACCCACACAAGTATCATGCTAAATGAAGCTCTGTTGCTTGGATATCACTAGATATTGATGTCAGCGTAATATAAAAGCACATAACGATTGATGTGTACCTAAGCATAATTTACTAGCTAGCCGCTAGCCGCTAGCTGCTAAATGCCGCCTCGTTAATATAAATCCAGTACCTTGCTGTCATGAACGCGCGGTGCTGTTACGTGTACGCAAATTCACGTGCATAATGTGAACGAGCCTTTTGGGCAGCGTGGTTAAAGTTGCGCATCCTCTATGAGTGCACTTACGGGAACTTCTCAGGCATGCCGGGTAGGGGTGTAACGGTACGCGTACCCGTACCGAAATTATTCGGTACGGGCCCTTCGGTTCGGTACACGTGTGTACCGAACGAATATAACGTTAAACGTAAAAAATTGAGAACGTGAACAACGTCTTGGAAGTAATCTGAGGTGCTGCGTCGCAGCATTCAGAGTAATTTGCTCCCATTGGGCTCATCGCGTCATAGAGCGAGCAAGTCATTTAATTGGATGAGAGGGCATGCTATGAGAGCTGGTCAGAGGGATGCGTTCAAATTTGGTCGGTAATTTGAGGAACTGTCGAAAATGAATGGCGAACGCAGATAAAGTTGAGCTCGAAAATCCTCCAGCATCATTGAAGTCTCCGGTTTGGGAACATTTTGGTTTCGCAGTTACATACAAGGATGACGGACAAAGACAGGTGGACCAAACCAAAGCTGTTTGTCGGCATTGTTCAACTAAAATTGGTTACGCGGCTGGCAATACATCAAATTTGCACACTCTTGAAAAGGCATCACCCGAACGTGAATATAACCGGTACCAAAAGAAAAAAGACTGAAGTGCAAACCCAACTCCCGCTAGCATTTAGCCTCCACCACTCGCAAAAACTTCAGACCGAGCCAAAGCTATTATAAACGCCAAATATCCTTATGTTGCCATGTTAGCAAAGCGCTACCTGGCTGTATCTGCTACCTCTGTGCCTAGCGAGAGGGTTTTCTCCACAGCAGGAGACATTGCTAGTGCCAGCAGATCTGCCCTTTCAGCAGCCATGTGGACAAGTTCATCTTTCTTTAAACAACATGAAAATACAATGACAAGCAAGTCCTAATGTCAAGCTGGCTGCTTAGGTACTAGTACAGTACAGTTCAGATACAGATTATTTCAGTTCATCGAAATGCTGCACCTTAAAGTTCATTTGATTATATTTTGTATTTATTTGAGTGAATATTCACAGTTTAATAATAATTAAAAACCCAAAACTAATAGTTTATGTTTTGTGAGTACTTGTACAGTAAAGTTCAAATACAGATTATTTCAGTTCATCGAAATGCTGCACCTTAATGTTTATTTTATTATATTTTGTATTTATTTGAGTGAATACATTATTCACAGTTTAATAATAATAATAAAAAAAATATATATATGTTTTGTTTTGTGAAAAATTCTGCTGTACCGAAAACGTACCGAACCGAGACCAAAAAACCGAGGTACGTACCGAACCGAAATGTTTGTGAACCGTTACACCCCTAATGCCGGGTAATCTGTGACGTTTCGCTCTCTCAAAAGTTGGGCCATTTTGTCATCATGCGCCATTGAGCAACTCTCATAGGAATGAATGAGGCCCCGCCTCCCACGCTGTATCCAGTTCTTATTATAATGTACATCCATGGGACCAACAAGCTCTCCCGTCTTCACAACTCGCAGAGACGGCTAAAGGAGCTTCTTTCATTTAACCCTTCACATTCCAACAGAAACTGAACAGGCAGATTCAAAGGATTTATTTCTTTGGACATTTTATTTGAAATACAATTAATTCAAGTTATTTTGGTAAAACGAATGACATGTTTTTTTAATGTTTTCAAATATAATTTTTTAGAATATCTTAGGCCTTAGATCAGGGGTGGGGAACCTTTTTCCTCTCAAGGGCCATTTCAATTTTTTCAACATCCTCCGAGGGCCGTACAAATTATTGACCTCTGCTTAAAAATCACAGCACATTAATTTGGCCGTTCTTTCATGCTGTGCAAAGAAAAAGCAACCTCTTAATCCAGATATCTTGCCATGACTCGCGCACGCATTCACGTGCAGGGTTGTGGCATGACCACCAAAGCAGAAAGATATGGACACAAGATGTGTGCACATGTATTTAGTTTCCTATCCATGTGAAAATGATTTAAGTGGGGGGGGGGCTAACCCCCTCTAGGGGGGTCCGGGGGGGCATTTTTTTTTAAATATTGAAAGCATCAATCTAGTGCACTTTGAGAGCAAAATGAAGAGATCTATGGAAACATCTCTCAACACCCATATGAAACAGAACTGTAAGCAGATTTACTTTTTCTTTATGGATATTTTACAAATCACTCTCCTTTCAAACTGTATTCTTGTTTATTAATAACAACTTTTTTTTACTGTCATATAGTATTTTATACCCGTTTACTTTATTCTTTTGTTTTTTTCTAACTATAATGATCATATAAAGATGTGCCTTTACCTCACTGGTTAGAGAAAAAGTTTCATATATTCGTTAGCATAGCTAGCTAACCAGATGCTAATAACAACAGTTATTGACTGTATGATCAGAATGAACAGATCGCGACTGGGCTTTCAACTAAAGACACAGCCACGCAGAAACTGCAGCATGTGTAGCCTACGGATTTATGGGTACTGCAATTTTTTTAAGTCCCGGATTGGCGTTCTGGTGCTTTCCGTCAGCACTGCACCCCTGTCAGACGAGACATATACCACGTGATGACACGTTAGGCTCGGCTCGTGTTGTGTTCAAGGACCATGACCGTTGCCAGGAAAAACAGGCACTCGCTTGTTTAATTATTTTGCGGTCTAGATTTCTTTAATTTTTTTCTTTTTTGCGTGTGTTTATAAATTACCTCGAGGGCCAAAGCAAATGGTCTCGCGGGCCGTATACGGCCCGGGGGTTCCCCACCCCTGCCTTAGATAGAGGGCCCTGTCGGCTCGCCACTGCTGTATAGTATGTGTATTCACTCTCTGTCCTAAACGGCTTGTTGGAGCTCCTGCCCCCTCCCCTCCCTATGAGCCCAGTGGCCGTCTGCGAGACAGCGAAACCCGGCCCGAAACCAGCCCGAACACTATCAACATACACACACACATACACCTCTTTCTACCAGCACACACACATGTTCTTTTCAAGGTTCTTTCCGGGGCCAATATAATCTCAAGCACCAATATATCTGTGTACAATGTTTGATACCAATATATCTGTGTACAATGTTTGATTGTTTGGGAAGGAATAGTTTGTGTGAAATCTTCCTTGGGAAAGTAAAGGAGTTAACCCAGGTGTAAGATAAAATGTGATTCTGACCTTGTATAGTTTGAGGCTCTCACGCTCTGTTCAGAAGAAAAATACTTTTTCCCAGAACTCTGATTTGTTGTATTGGGCCCGACCCAAAGTGAATCCAACCAGTAAGAACACCTAGGGGAGTGAGCAACCGACTCAACTCCTACCCACGGACTCTCTTATTCGCTTAGGAGTAAAATGGGACGGACACACATCTCCGCCCCAAATATGTCCATATATACTGTTGTTTATTCATGCAAAATGCCCCCTGTTTCTGACTGGCTGGTCCCGATATCTGTATCACACGGCAGTAGAGCGGGGAGCCCGGAGTGCTCTGTTACAGGGCACTCTGTATTTCGTATTGTGTTTTTTACAATTAAAATCAGATTATTGTTATAACTTTTATGCCGGTGTTTTGAACTTCTTTTATTAATCTGACCAGGCTCATCTAACGGACGGCGCGGAGCAGAGGTGGGCTTTAAGCCACCACTACTGTGTTTGCTTCTACAACACACACACACACACACACACACACACACACACACACACACACACACACACACACACACACACACACACACACACACACACACACACACACACACACACACACACACACACACACACACACACACACACACACACACACACACACACACACACACACACACACAGGGCCGTTTATAGATTTTGGGGGGCCCTATGCAAGATGCTGTTTGGGGGCCCTAGTTTTTACAGTTTTTTTAACTACAATTGGGGGGACTCCAAAGCCTTTAAGATGATCTGTGGAGATGCATCAATCTGTTACACTTTAATAGGAAAACAGGCTAATTTCATAAAAACCAAGCAATTGAAAATTACAAAAAGTATATTAAAAAGGTAAACAATAAGGCTCCTCTACATCAATAAATGCAAGAGATGCAGCATTTTCTCAACAATGTTTAATTTACATTTTTCATCTTCCTCAGACGTCATTCATTGGTTGACAGCCCAACGATGATTTGGACTTTATTACCCCAAAAACCCAAGCCACAGCTTTGCTATCATTGCAGTTTAGTCGTGTTTATATCCTACATTGGATTTGTAAGCATATACAGATGTAGCGCTTCGTTTCAGACGCCTACCCGTGCGGGTCCGTGATCGGCACGGGGTGGGCCCCTGCTCAAAAGGAAAACCCCCCCGCAGGACTTGAAACGCCCCCTTGATAAATACATTTAATTATAATGAAACCAGCTGCAATGGATCATGGATCCACCAGGGGGAGCCGTGAAAAGCTGCCACACTGAAACTCATGTGAAATAAACAGCTGATCTACAGGTATCTGATATAGCGGATATTTGTTAAGATCCATATATGTCACGGATAGGATCATATTCTGTGCTAAGTAAGAGACATGTAATCATTTACTAAACATCACCATGTTTTTATTTAACAAAATAATGTTTAATTCACGTTGGCGTAATTTACGCCGCGTAAGTACAAAACCATCGCTATGTTTTTAGATCAGGAAATGCATCCAGGGTCAAACAAACGATGTTCGATCGTCATCCTCGCATTCATTTAATGTATCATATGTTCGCGAGTTGAAATGAATGCACTACATTTAATCCACGTGAGTTTACAACAACAACAATAATCGCTTTGTTTTTATATCACATCCGACCGGAGGAAAATGCAGCGGCTCTCACTACCAATCACCCTAATCCCACGGGCAAACAATAATATGTACAGTGTTAATAGTGTACTGTATTATTAGTGTCTAATATTACTGTTATAATAATCACACATTGAGTTGTTGAAATCAGACCGTCGTTTTTTTTAAACGCTCTGAATGAAACGGCAGCTCTCAGGTGATCAGCTGTGTGTTTACACAATAAAATATGCATAGTAATTTAATACCTTCCAACACACATTGTAAGAACAGTTCTGTTTCATATGAGTGTTGAGAGCTGTATCCACAAATCTACTAATTTTGCCCTCAGTGCACCAGATTGATGCATTTAACTTCAATTTAAATAAAAACATCTTCTGTTGTAACAACAATAACATTATAAATAGTAACATAGCATGGTATTGCACATTTACTGTAGCTTTGAGTGTTACTGGCCTGAGATTTTTTTATTACATGAATGAAGGTGACTGAGGCTTTTTAATATAGACTTTTCAGTGTCCCACATTTTGCACAGAACTGTCCCACATTAGGAAAACAGATTGTCTGAGACAACTTGGCACTAAGAGTACTAATATGTCTACCATTTCTTTTATGAGTTTAATATCTGCATGTTCTCTTTTGGTTTGATTAGGACACATCCTGGGGATTTCAGAATGTTACTGGATTTTGATTTATTGTATCGGCTTCATGTCGCAATATATTCCCGAAGTCTGAAATGCAAAAATGTTCCACATTAGGGCAATTCACCCTACATTTAATCATTTTGTTTATTTTTAACGAAATAAATGTGGTTTCATCCATCATGAAATTAATGTAGGCTATTTACTTAGTACATATCTGACATAAACGATTAACACACTGCTCATACTGCTCACAGGCTGATATCTAGTGTATTCATCATTCAATTCATTATATATTTTATTCTGTAGATTGTGAACATTACTTTTCACTTTACTTCTTGTTGCACCTGGTTAGAAGCTAAACTGCATTTCGTTGTCTCAGTACCTGTAATCTGTGCAATAACAATAAAGTTGAATCTAATCTTGAGCAGGAACTAATGTAGGCTATTTACTTAGTACATATCTGACATTAACGATTAAACACGTTTGTGCATTCTTTATGAATGCAAACCGAGTCAACCAACCCCCCATGTGTCCTATGTATGTTGGGGACCCTTTGTTTAAAACTAATTGGCCATCGGAATGTGTGGAGTCACATTCCACAGCTCTCCCCCCTCCTGTGATCCCCCTGCACACAGAGAGAGAGAGAGGGAGATCGCTCTTCTGGAGTGAAGAGAGCGGAAATAATGATATTGCAAGTTAGAAACGTAAAATGCATTTTGACAGACACTTGGGGGAAATATGCTGCATTTTGAATGTCCGATATACCACCATTAACACCTTAGTCCGTCTCGTCTCATCAACGAAAACTAAATATACATGACATACTTTGTTTTAGTAGATTTCGCATGAGAGCAAAAGGAGAATATCCGTGTGTAAGAGTGAAAATGTATGTATGTAAAATGAGAATATATGTGTGTAAGAGTGAAAATATGCTGCATTTTGAATGGCCGATAGTCCACCATTTCCACCGGAAATATCAAACATTTAATAAAAGTGAAAAACAATGAACAAGACTTAACGTATTCATCATAATTAATTATATTTATTTCGTTTGGATGTAGGATTTTTGACTTTGTTTAGAGCAGTGATCTTCTACTATATGAACATGTTGGACCCAAAATCACAAAAAAACGTAAAAACAGATTTTGAAAATGATTTTATTTTTCATAACACAAACATACACAACGAAACCATTTAAAAGCTGGAAATATATACATGGGATGTGACTATGATAATGTGAAAGTTTGATTGAGGTAGCATGGGATTTCATTCTGATAAGGAAAAAATGTTATTATAAATATAATACAAATATATATATATATACACATTATGTACAACAATCTGTTTTTTCTGTCTTTATCTGTGCCACGCTTCAAAGCGGTTTCTGTCAACTACGACACAGAGGGCAACATCACAGATTCCTCCTCCTCCATGTCAAAAAACAAGCTTAAAGAGCCTGTGACACCATCCCAACAACTGTTGTGCAATGAAATATTGGGCTACTAGTAATCTCGAACCGTCAGTTTAAAAAAGAAAAAGCGATACCGTTCCGTTAAATATCAATAATTTCGAACATCGCGGGGAAATTCCTTGGACTCATTTTGAAGTTTTGGGGGAAGCCGGAAGTGACGTCAATGCGGGAACGCTTCGAGAGCCAAACACGGACAAAGTGTGTTGTC
Organism: Pseudochaenichthys georgianus; assembly: GCF_902827115.2. NCBI lineage: Eukaryota > Metazoa > Chordata > Actinopteri > Perciformes > Channichthyidae > Pseudochaenichthys > Pseudochaenichthys georgianus. The sequence goes on along the minus strand of NC_047505.1, from coordinate 10,032,515 downwards.
ATGCGTAGAAATGGTGAATTACTGAGATTAGGCACGTTAATAACGTTGTAATGAAGTTGACTACAGTATATTCATATTTGTCAGTGCTTTCATGTCAATTCGGTGAACATAAACATAAATGATCGTGGTGAAGATGATGATTACATTAGGATTACAAATCGGGAGTGAGAGCTGCTGAATTTCCTCCCGTCGGATGTGATATAAAAACTAGGGCTGTCAAGTTAACGCGTTAATAACGCGTTAACGCAAAAAAAAATTAACGCCACTAATTATTTTAACGCGATTAACGCATGTGTATTTTTTTTCCTCGGCCGCCCCGTAGTTTCAGAGCGCATCAAGTTTAAAATACCATCTGCTGACAGCCCCGCTCCTGCCGCCCGCTTGCAGCAGACCACACTTCCACGCTCACCGGCAGGCACCGACTGGCCATCGGGAGGACCGGGAGGGTGTGTGTAATGTGGCCCGAGCGAGCAAGAGAGAGACCTTACGTGCATTGTTGCTGTTGTTAGCATCTGGTGCTAGCTAGCTGCGCTAACGGATATAAGGAGCTGTTTAAATGAAAACAGAGGAGCGACATTTCGCCACAACTGCGCCGAGCACTTGACTTGATGCAGGAAGCCAGACAGCGGGACATTGGAGGAGAAGTCAGCACACTCATGATTGCAGCAACATGATTGCAGCGTCCAGGCAGCTCCCGTTCGAGCATATGCCTTGAGTTGCACAAAGCTCCAACGATCCAACACACACACACATACACACACATATACACACACGCACACACACCCCATTTGTATTGTATGAGAGAGGTTCCAGGTTGAATTGAGGCGAATATTTGTAATGTTCAGAGGTTGTTGTTTAATATTCATGAGAATATTTGTCATTGTTCAAATGATAATAAACATTAGCATAAAGCATATTTGTCCACTCATATGTTGATAAGAGTATTAAAAACTTGAAAAATATTCCTCTAAGGTACATTTAGAACAGATAAAAAATGTGCGATTAATTTGCGATTAATCGCGATTAACTATGGACAATCATGCGATTAATCGCGATTAAATATTTTAATCGACTGACAGCCCTAATAAAAACAAATCGATTATTTTTGTAGTTGTAAACTCAAGTGGATGAAACTACATTTATTAGTGCTTTCATGTCAATTCGGCGAACATATGATACATTAAATGATCGTGAGATGATGATTACAAATCGTTTGTTTGAGCCGTCTGCATTTCCTGATGAGAAAACAAACCGATGCTTTTTGTAGTTGTAGTACACCAACAACATGGATTAAACGTGTGGTTTTTTACCACAATGTTGGGGAAATTAATGGATAAAATGCACGGATTATTATTATTATTCCCACTCCGATCGGGACACTAGGTCCACCGTTTCCCCACAGCGAGGCTCCCCCCGTTGACAATTTACGTGGGCTGGGTGCAGTGGCGGACTGGCCATCGGGACGAATCCCGATGGGCCGGTACCGAAGTGGGCCGGTCGGATAAGTAACTAGCACATCCTCCATAGGCGGCGCGAGGCTCAGGTTTGAGAAGGCTAAATAACTTATTTTACCTGACGCTGCCCGCTTCCGGCGTCTATAGAACAGAGATCAACTCAGTGTGCGGAGTTTAAATCTCTCAAGTCATATTACAGGATAAAGGAAATACAGTTTAAACTGCCGTTGTAGTGGGAATTTTTATTATTATCATCCTTATTATTATCCTTATTATATTCTTTCATATGTTTAAACCAAATGCTTCTTATTTCCTCTTGTTGTTCTTTTACCAATATTATTCTATTATATTCTCTTATGAGGTTCCCAGTCTCTGCAAGGCCACAGCTGTTTCAGCAGCCACTGGTCCGCTTCACCGCCTTCAACCGGGCGACTTCGTGCTGGTCAAGGATTTCCGGAGAAAGAGCTGGAAATCCAATCGTTGGCAAGGTCCCTACCAGGTGCTTCTCGTCACCCAGACAGCGGTCAAGGTCGCCGAGAGAGCTACATGGGTCCACGCCAGCCACTGCAAGGTCGTGGTCACAGGAAAGGAGAAACGGTAGAAGAAGACGACAACAAGTGACATGTCCAAGTCACCACCAGAGATGACAACAAGTGACGTGTCCTAGTCACCAACAGATGACAACAAGTGACATGTCCAAGTCACCAACAGATGACAACAAGTGACATGTCCAAGTCACCAACAGATGACAACAAGTGACGTGTCCAAGTCACCAACAGATGACAACAAGTGACATGTCAAAGTCACCAACAGATGACAACAAGTGACGTGTCCTAGTCACCACCAGCACCACACTTGCACTACATACACCAAAACACACTACACACAAGGTGTCACGAGCGAGTGCCAGCTGAGCGGTTTCATATGCTCTCTGGTTCCTCGTTTGGGTTATCAGTGTGCGAAGTCTGACGGTCCGTGTCACGAAATCGACCGAGAGAATACACTCACACACTCCATGGAACATTTCCCCCTCGTGATGAGGGCTCGCCTGGAGAGACGACAACGCAACCGTGAGCAATGTGAATGCTACTGGAGAGCCTGGACAATCATAGAATGGTTCCTCTGCATACTTGCCATGATAGTTGTGTTAGGACTAGTCCTATATTTTATGTATCCAGGGTCAGCACACAGCATGTCAGCCAAAATCGAGGTATCCAAGAGGTTCATGGGGAAAGGAGGGCGAACCATATGGGTCGAGGGGCGGGGGAAAGCAGGGCGAACCACATGGGTCGAGGGGCTGGTCAAGACAGGGATTGGTAACATTACTCTAAGGGATGGGGAAGATAGCGCAGTGCAGTTAGACCCGTGCAACTACATGCATTGCCCCGACCCTAAGAAACTGGGGGGGGCAGACGCCTACATTTGCTATGTCGAGAGTGACAGTTACACCGCCACTCACTGCTCGGGGGGCTGGACTTTTGTTTTATGGACCACCGCGCACACCGATTGGGGTTATACCTTATGGGACGACAAAACAAACATCAAAGGGAGATTGTCTATCTCCAAGGTCAATTCATCGAGCCCCGTCATCCTGTTGCAACTACAGGCTGCCCAGATATCAGACAAGGGTTATTTTGTTGTCTGTATGTATGTATCCGGCGCCGACCCGTGTGGCACATTTTACATAGACATCGCGCCCAAAACTCAGACCCCGGAAAAGCGTAAGCAACCTTTGACGCCACTGTTGACATCCATAGGTACATCTACATTTAATCTATACATAGGCGACCATAGCAACATTGATGTGGGTCAGACTAGTAATGGGATCACCGGTAACGTCTGGTGGCACACTCTGAGATCATTCTTGCAGGCCGCAGGACAAAATGGGTCATGTTATGCATGCACCCTTTTCCCCCAGGACTCATCAATGTCCGTGCCAGTTCGTCCGCGCTCTCTGACCCAGGTTGAACACCTCTGCGCGTTTATGGCTCTGACAAGGCCCATCAAGGGTGAAGACAGCGTAACCGGGTGGCGTTATGCTAGGCAGCTTCCCCCACCATGCAGTAATCGGTCTGACTCCTCTTTGCGTGCATCCACGCTTGACACCACATACGCAAAGTACCAACCCGTCAGCCATGTGCACCCCAGTCATTTGAGAGGGATGAAACACAACCTCTGCATCCAGAGAGTTTACCACAAAACGTCTCTTACACCACATTATTTTTTCCTAGGCACTACTACTGGTTGTACTCGCATCCTACGGAACACAGGCGGGGACGGTGCTCACAAAATCTCGTATTGTCACATATCTGGTGCCCCTGAGAGAATCCTTTCTAACGTAGCATTCCCAGATGTTGAACATATTTCCCTCCAACTGGCGTGGCCCAGTGATTCTGGGTTTAGCGCGCCAGAAGATTACGTTTGGTTGTGCGGCAACAAGCTCTATCAAGTTCTGGCTCCCCTTTGGATAGGGACATGCACTCTAGTGGATTTGAATCCAGCAGTCACTGTACTCACGTCCTTAATGCACACGACACATCATTACCCAGAGTTCCAACACCCCGACCACCACAAGGTAAAAAGAGATATGACGTCCGCTGGAGCTAAATTCATGGGTGGCCTGTTCCCATGGTGGGGTACAGTAAACAATGCCCATAAAATAGATACCTTACACGTCCGGCTAGAGAATCTGACTTATGAGACGACTCAAGGCTTCCAGGCTTTGACCCCATTCATAATAGCCTCTAGGAACATGCTCATGCAGCACCAATTCGCTCTTGACCTTTTGTTTGCCTCAAAGGGTGGCCTGTGTCATGTGATCGGTGACTCCTGTTGCACTTACATTCCCGACGCCACCAAGAACATCACTGACACCGTGCTGCATCTTAACAACCTGTTAGCTGACATGAAAGCTGATGACATATCCAACGCAGGGGGCTGGGACTGGTGGGCCTGGCTTACATCAGGCGGGTGGAAAGCATGGCTGGCTAGTATAGTTACACCCCTGGCGATCATTTTTGGCCTATTAATCAGTTGTACCTGTTTGATAATCCCAATACTGAAGAAATGCGTTTCCAGCATGGTGTCCTCAGCTTTCGTTCAGTATACTACTATCCCATTACAAGACAATCCTTTGCGCCACAGTGAGATAGATCAGCTAGAATCAGAAGAGTCTGATTCCGATTCATCAATATAATCATGTGTGTATCTCCTCTCTTATGCTTACATTATATTGGAGTCTGTCCTCCACAAAAACAGCCAGTTTTCTATGATATATTTGTGATGTGTTTACTTAAACCAGCGATGGAATGTATTCATTGATGTGTTATATCAGTCTATCCTATCATTTGTTTTTTTTCTATTGATCAAGTATGATCAAAAGGGGGGAATGTAGTGGGAATTTTTATTATTATCATCCTTATTATTATCCTTATTATATTCTTTCATATGTTTAAACCAAATGCTTCTTATTTCCTCTTGTTGTTCTTTTACCAATATTATTCTATTATATTCTCTTATGAGGTTCCCAGTCTCTGCAAGGCCACAGCTGTTTCAGCAGACTGGGAGACTCATACACAGCCAGAGACATCACAAACTTCCCTGCTCTGAGAACCGTTATGTCTATCTACTCAAGGCCACCGGGATGTCTCATCAACAATCTGACTGTGTGAACCTAGATTGTTCTCTCTCCCACTCCTTTTTTATATATAACCTTTGCTTTTCCATTGTTCTGCGCACTCTCGGGCAGACTTTCCATACTCTGCCCGACCGGTGACAATTAATTATTATGTCGTGTATTTGAAGCTTCAAATAAATAACCAAAAGACAGCTTGGCTTGATTCACCATTTATTTGTTTTATCATTTGACTTGTACTCTCCAGAGCCGTGTTTGGGAGCCAGATTTCCATAACACCGTATGCAGAGAAGACGCCGACGTGTCGCACTTATCATTCATATTACATCATCAATCAGATCATCGATCATATAATATCATAATATATCATATATTTCCTTATCTGAGTCAGCTTCTCCAGCCTCATCTGGCCGTGCAACACTCAGTGTCACAGACTGTATGCAGAAGTATTATTTTAAGCAACACATTATGTTGACGAAACACTCGAGACAAATGTAATTAAAGTCAGATCCACTCGTGTCTTAGACGTGAACGCGCTCTCAGCTGGAGAGAGAAACCCTGGCTTGATTTACCGAGTTGATAACCAGCGTCGTAGGACCGCTTAGCGAGATCTCGTTTGTTAGTTTGTTGTTGTTAGTTTGTTTGTTACTCAAACATATCCAGGGTCTGTTGAACTGGCTTCGTAGTACAGGGCACAGGTGGCTTGCAGCGCTAAGGTCAAAGACACAGACATTATACATTATATTTGTATTTTACCAGGATGCAGTGACACAAATATTTACATATTTACATTTACTATCTACAGCACCCGCCGCCCCTGACATCCCCCACTCCCCCCGTTGACAATTTACTAGCGGTACCGAAGTGGGCCGGTCGAGAGTCCCGGGATGATTTTTAGTCCCATTCCACCACTGGCTACATGACCATATGATCGCCCATATTGACGCACCTCATTCCTAAACTTCTAACAGATACAACATAAACCGATCCTTCAGCCTCATAAGCTCTCAGACATGTTCAAAATTAAACTGTCATCGCTGTCTGAGCTTGCTGCTGTGTGCACCGTCGTGCGTTTACATCTGACTGTATATATATAAAGGTTTACATGCAGATGCTGGGATCCTGGACGGTGCAGCTGGAGCGCTGTGCCCGCAATGACGTCACCCATCATTTGGCGGGACTTGAAGAATCCGCGAGAAGATCCAGAAAATTGTCAACATTGAAGGGCAGATTAATGGTTATCAAAGTACAAATATCCAAAATCAGTTCAGTAACGGTTTTCAAGGGGACAATATTTACTCAAATTGATGGGTTTGGATGATGGGGGAAAACCGTGTCACAGGCTCTTTAAAGCTTGACTCACGTTCAGAGTTCTCTTAGTTGAGTCTTCAAAACTCAAAATCTATCTAACTATATCTAAATTCTCAATGTTTGTCTGTCACTTTACTTCAATCGCAGTCTCCCGCAGCCTCTCTTCGTCTCCCGCCGCCTGTCTTCGTATATCTTCGTCTCTCTCCATTTCCCGCCGTCTCTCTTCGGTTCCCGCCGTCCCTCTTCGTCTCTTTTCGTCCCATTTCGTATCACTCCGTTTAACTGATTACCTCACCCCCTCCCTGGTAAATACATCCTGTTGAGCAGAATCTACAGTTTCCAGTATTTTCCGTTTCGTCAAATGATAAAATACGGCGAAGATATTAAAATATGTGCTTCCATTATTCATACTTCTGAAATATATCTGTATTAACTTTATATCATCATATGTCCGTGTTTATTGGGTATTTTTGCATGAAACAAAGACTGGCATATAGATTCAAGCCAGTACTTTCGACAGAAATACACATATACATCCTGTTGAGCAGGATCTACAGTTTCCAGTATTTTCCGTTTCGTAAAATGATAAAATACGGCGAAGATATCAAAATATGTGCTTCCATTATTCATACTTCTGAAATATATCTGTATTAACTTTATATCACCGTATCTCCGTGTTTACTGGGTCTTTTTGAAACAAAGACTGGGATATAGTTTCAAGCCAGTACTTTCGACAGAAACACACGGCAATGTTGTCCGGACTGTTGTTTTTATCCGGCACCGGCTTGAACAGGTCATGTGATCTGATCACGCCGGCGTGACGGTCGACTCCAAAGGGTTAATATTAAATACATATAAGTATTTTTACAACTTGTATTTAGAAATACTCTGTTGTAATTATTGATGCATACATGTGTTCATCCATTCATATAATGGGGTTAATGTATGATATTACTTAATAATACAATACATTATAATAGATGATATGATAATTACATTTTAGTTGTATTCATTTCTTATTTCATAGTTTCTCATTATTATTATTTGTATCGCTCATCTTATCTTTGATTTTATTAATCTGTGTGAATCTGTGCTGTCCTGTTTTTCACTCTCACCCTGTTGCTGTTTGAACTACTGAATTTCCCCACGGGATTAATAAAGGTCCATCTTATCTTATCTTAATGTATAAGTTGATTTACTTCAATCTACTGTACAATATTACAAGAAATATACTGCATAAAGCAAACTATATACTTTATTTGATCTAAAATATTGATGTTTCTACAACACCCATTGTGTATTTTGTGAATGAAGCGCCATCTCATGGTTAAATCCTGTAATTGAACAAATAGGGAAATTGGGCAACGCCCTCTAGCAATTTCGCAAAACCCCCAGCCACTGGCATCCGCTGGGCTTTTGACTGGTACACACCCATTTGAGTCTGATCTGGAGTGCTACATCTGTAATGCTTCACCGAACACTCACAGGAGGGGGCTCGGCTGTCTGCAAATAAAGACGGCTCATTTGGATTCTCCCCAAATATAGTGAGGCTGAACCTGAACTTTGAATTCTCTGCTCCCATCATAATCTTGGCGATCTTGTTAAAATCGTGAATGCAGAATTAGAAATAATATGTAACTGGTTTGCAGTTAAGAAATTATCCCTTAATGTGTCCAAAACAAATTACATGTTATTCAATACAAAGTCTGAGAGTAGAAATGACTGCATTATATGGATTTGCAATACCGAGATAGAAGATTTTTAGGACTGTTTGTTGACGAAAAACTCAATTGGAAGCACCATATAAATTATGTACAGACTAAACCAGGGGTGGCCAACCAGTCAGAGGTTAAGAGCCAACATTTTGACTATGTTACTGCAAAGAGCCACATCAAACACACAGTCACAGATGCACGTGCACCCCCCCCCCTCATTCTCTCTTTTGTTCTCAGCCTTTCTCTGTGCTCCTTCACTTTCTTCCTCCCTTCTCTCTCACAGATAAAATGAAAATATAAAAACACACACACACACACACACACACACACACACACACACACACACACACACACACACACACACACACACACACACACACACACACACACACACACACACACACACACACACACACACACACACACACACACACACACACACACACACACACACACACACACACACACACACACACACACACAGAGAGAGACACACATAGCTCTGCTCAGACAGATTTATTGTAAATGGCACACACCATAATATTGACAGAAATTGAATTAAACCTCTCCTACCAGCATTCAGAGGCCAGTTAACAGAACAACATAACAATGAACATTGTGTGCACTCACACACAAACTCTCAGTAAACAAAATTGAAAAAGTTTTTTATCTTACTTTAAATTAGTGAGACTTCTGACATTCCTTGCTTTGAACAATCCTCCTCAAATCTGGCTTGTATTCCGTTGTGGCCACTCGAAGCAATTCTCTCACATGTGTGTCAGTCAGAACAGATCGATGCTTAGATTTCACGTGTTTCAGGGTAGAAAACACAGACTCACAGACGTATGTTGACCCAAACATTGAAAGTAGCATTTTTAACTTTCCCTGCAGATCCAGGTTCAGTCTGTCCAGATGACACAGCATGTCGACCAAAAAGGCCAGATCCATAATCCACTTGGGGTCTGAGAGCTCCGGATAATCTTTGTCCTTCTGTTCCATGAACAGTTTCACAGCCAGCTCAAAGAAGCGAGACAGCACTTTGCCTTTAGAAAGCCACATCACAGTGCAGCGGCAGGTCTCCTGGAAGCCCTTGGTCGAGTTCAGCGATGAGATTCTTAAATTGCCTGTGGTTAAGAGCATGCGTGCGGATGTAGTTTACGATTTCCATCACAGGCTTCATGACGTTGTCTAAATTCAGTGATTTGGACACAAGTTGCTCCCGGTGAATGATGCAGTGGAAATTCCAAAATTCGGGAAATGTGTTGTCAGCTTTGCACAGCCCCACAAGCCCGTTCACAGTTCCGACCATTGATGGCGCTCCATCCGTGGCTATTGCAGTTAGTTTCTGCTTGGGAACATTTTCTTTCACAAACACATTTATCATTGTTTCTTTTACATCGATGCCACGGGTTCTGTCTTATAATGGCACAATATCAAGGAGTTCTTCTTTTATAACACAATCCTTTGAGACTGATCGTGCAAATATTGCCAACTGAGGCTTGTCTTGTATGTCACAAGACTCATCCAATGCCACACTGAAAAACTCACATGTTTGAAGATCAGAGTGTAACTGCGCTTCAATGGCGGTGTTAATGTCCGATATTCTGCGTTCAACAGTGTTTTCTGGAGACAAGATTTCAACCACGTCACTGAGGCATTTTTGAACAAACTCCCCTTCATTGTACGGCTTTTTAGCTCGTGCTATGTTCCAAGCAACTTGATAAGATGCAAGCGTTACGGTCTCCGAGTGCTTGGTTATTTTTTTGAAAAACTGTGTCTGCTTTTCTGCCTGACTTTTCAAGGTGTTTATCTTCTGCTTGCGAAGTTCCGTACCGTTTGGGAAGTCATGGTCGATGTTAGCATGGAGTGAGGTGAAATGGCGCTGAAGATTTGAAGCCTTGAAATGGGTTAATGCTGTCTGGCATATAAGGCAAAATGGCTTGCAATTGCGTTCGATAAAAAAATATGAACTCTCTCACTCTACTAAAAACATCCTATGTTCGTCTTCATATTTTCGCTTAGCTGTGCATTTCTTCCCTGCCATTTTAGGATTAAACTCAATTCATGGTCAGATAGTGTTTAATACTCGATTCTGATTGGTCAATTCAGAACACGTGACACGTTGTTAATCCAGAACAGACAGACCGCTGTCAAGCAGTTCCTGCCGTTGCTACATTCAAACAGTAACAACGGACTATTTCTCTTAGCGGATGGATGTCATTTTAAATAAATAATAGCGTACTATTTTTTTTAATCAATAAAAACATTTTCTAAATCTATAAAAGCATTTCAATTAATATTGGGAGTCATATCGTTACTTTGTTGAGAATGTGGCCATGTAATAAGCGGGATAATGGGAAAATAACACCCTTCATGCAGATCTAGATCCCTCCACTTCGCGTCGGGCTCCTGATCAAAATTATACGGCGCTGTCATCCTCTCATACTGACACCTGACACCACACATACACACGTAGGGAGAGCCGGGACGAAAGTAACGAAGCGATTTTATCCGAGCCCAAACAACTTTGACCGGCCAAATTACGTCAGAATTATCAGCATTCAATACTTAACAGACCTACTAAATATCAGGTTTAACTGTCAGGAGTTTGTGTCTCTCCCCCACACTCACACATACAATTCGATATGAATTGAAGAGCCGCATGAAACTGGCTCTCGAGCCGCATGAAACTGGCTCTCGAGCCGCATGCGGCTCTTGAGCCGCGGGTTGGCCACCCCTGGACTAAACTGTCAAAAACAATAGGTATTTTGTATCATACTAAGAACATTCTTGAGGAAAAAATACTCTTTATAACAGTCTAATTCTCCCTTACCTTTACTACTGCTCCGAAATATGGGGAAACACGTACTCAACAAATCTACAAAAAAATATTAACATCCCAAAAAAAGTATTACGAATAGTCTGTGGTGTTGGTAAATATGAACACACAACTCCCATATTTAAAAAAACTGTGTTGATATAGTACAGCTTAAAACAGTACTGATTATGCACAACATTTTCAAAACAAAAAAAGCAGTTCCAAACCATAGCGTGAACATATGAATGTAAAAAAAGTCACTTGAAAATAAGTGTTCACAATGTTTATATGCAATTATGCATATATTATTATTACTATTATTCATTTGCCAAGTACATGTGTACATATATAGTATTTTCATTTCCAAAAAAAGATAGTTGAAACTGCTATTGACATGTGCAGAAAATGACCCTATATCTACACTGAACACAAATATAAATGCAACACTTTTGTTTTTGCTCCCATTTTTCATGAGATGAACTTAAAGATCTAAAACATTTTCTATATACACAAAATAACCATTTCTCTCAAATATTGTTCAAAAATCTGAAAAAATCTGTGATAGTGAGCACTTCTCCTTTGCCGAGATAATCCATCCCACCTCACAGGTGTGGCATATCAAGATGCTGATTAGACAGCATGATTATTGCACAGGTGTGCCTTAGAATGGCAACAATAAAAGGCCACTCTGAAACGTGCAGTTTTGCTTTATTGGGGGGGTCCGAAAACCAGTCAGTATCTGGTGTGAGGGGTAGAGTTAGGGTTAGTGTAATGTTGTGAAACGAGTGGCCTGTGTTCGTCGTCCATAACATACGCCTGCCCATACCATAACCCCACCACCACCATGGGCCACTCAATTCACAACATTACCCTAACCCTAACCCTAACCCTACCCAGGGGTGGACTGGCCATCTGGCATACCGGGCATCGTCCTGTCTGTTTTTTTTCTTTTCTTTTTTTCCTCTAAATTCCCTCCAATTGGGCCGGCCAATTGGCTACAGAGGGCTAGCAGTGTGTTGCCAGCATCGACACATATTATTGGTCTATTGTTTGTCATTGTCAATCAATCATGGGCTGACAGGCTCAGAGAGCCCTGACAGTGCTGTCAATCACAAGACAAACCCGGGTGGGGCGGGACCTCATGGCAGCATTGGCGGGAGTCGCCGGACAGGCTGCTGCTGAGCTGAAAATGGATAAGCGGAAGAAACGCCCGGGTGGCGCTGAAAAACTGCGACTTAAAAAGCTGAAGTCTCTGGAGGTGGAGGCTACTAAATATTTTTAAATTGACGGACCTATTTGGTGCCGGGGTCACCACCCCAGCAGGTGTTGCTGCGCAAGGAGACGAGCGAGTGGAGGCATACATGGTAAGTAACGTTAGCCAGGGGCTGGCTAGGCTACATTTTTGAGACATGTCCAAAAAATGTGATGTGACCTAATTAACTGCATAGTCCTACTTGTGACAACATATTAGCCCAGAGTTGAAGGGCTGTGAATGTTGGTAGTTGTGGTTGATTTTGTTTAAATATGCTGAATTGTGATATTATGGGTTATTAATATTATTGTTCAGATGATTTAGCTAAGAGCTGCTAACGTCAGCGGTCTCTTGTTGCCATAGCAACAGTAAACGTTCACATGGACCAACGAGCTGTAAGTAGAGATGCAGAATCAAGCTATATTCTAAATACAGATGAGATACTTTGAATTTTATCACAAAATACAAGTAAACCTATAGGAAATAATTAGTTTAATTTGCAATATTTGCCATTGTATTTATTGTAATCTTTCAATTCATTTATTGTTTACTGAGGTGATAACTATTTCATAATTTGTGTGTTACTTTTACTGTAGTTTTCAAATGGCTGTGTATAGTGCTGTCTTGAGCATTTTCAGGTATTGTCACAAAGATCTGACTTTTTTGCATTGGAAAACACTAGTAAGTGTCATAATGAAAACATGGCAAAGCCACTAGTGTTGTTACGCTCGCGAACGTTTCGTTCAATATGAACTAATCTTTTATCTTGTACATTATTCTGTGGTTTTGAGTTATTTCCCCATCCAATGATATATGCTTTCCCTATGTCCAGCCCAGACAGGTTCAGGGCAAGTCCAGCTGGTCAGTTCAGGGAGAGAGCCAGACCAATTCAGGCAGCCCAAAGACAGGATCACCTGAGAGGGAAAAGGCTGTACAGAGTGAGGAGTGTGTCAGCCCAAAGACAGGATCACCTGAGAGGGAAACAGCTGTTGAGAGCTATGAGTGTGCCAGTCAAATAACTGATTTTTTTTCACAACCTGATTAGAAAAATCTCCAGTCATTTTTAAATTACCATGCTCAGCAAAAAAGTAGCAATCCAGTGGTGCAGAAAGTGTTCTGTAGTAGAGACGGCACCAGTAGAAGGTGGCTGACGTACTGTCCAGAGCGTCACATGCTGTTTTGTTTCATCTGCATGGCATTCGGTAAGAGAACTGATAGCAGTCTGTTCATCAGTGGAATGTCAGATTGGAGGCATATACACCAGCGCACAGAGGAGCATGAGAGAAGCAGTGCACACAGAAACTGTGCTGAAGCTTACCTCTTGAAATCCGCCAGTGCTGATATCAGCAGTGTGTTTGGTGGCAGTCAGATGTCGGCGCACAGAGAGCAGGTCAGAAAGAGACGGCAGGTTTTGGAGCGCATCATAGATGTCATCAAGGTTCTTGGGAAGAGGGGGCTTGCATACAGGAGGTCAGAAAATGAGGCAGCATATACTCTGGAAGACCACACAGTTGATCATGGTAATTTCTTGGAACTCATACTTCTACTGGGGAAGTATGATTTCTGTTTAAAAGAGCACCTGGACAGCTGCATTGAGAACAGCAAAAAGTTGCATTTGTCTGGTGGCACGAGAGGCAGAGGCTCCCTGGTAACGTTACTCTCCAAAACCACAGTCAACTCAGTGATAGATGCAATTCACCATCTGATTCAAGAAAACATCTCCAGTGATATCAAGAAAGCAGGAATGTTTTCAGTGCAGCAGGACATCACCTCTCAGGATCAATGCTCTATAATTATGAGGTATGTTACTGATGTTGTTCATGAGAGGCTTGTTGCAGTGCTGAAGTGCAGTTCATCCACTGGACAGGCCTTTGTCAACATGCTGTCAGAAGTTCTGGACAAAATGGGCCTCAGCAAGACCATGTGCATTGGAAATGCGACTGATGGGGCATCAAACATGCAAGGCCAATACAAAGGATTCTCCTCACTGTTGTCTGCACAATCTCCAAACCAGGTGCATGTATGGTGCTACGCACATGTACTAAATCTGGTGCTTGCAAACACAACCCAGATTGTTATTGAGAGTGGGTCCCTGTTTGCGCTCCTCAATGGCATTGCGGTATTCATCAAAGAGTCATATAAAAGGATGAATGTGTGGGAAGAGTCAGGCCGAAACAAGAGACGTAGACGCCTTGCTCCTATTGGCGAGACACGCTGGTGGGCCAAGCATGAGGCCCTGAAGAAGGTGTTTGGCTCCTTTGGAAAACCCGAAGATGGTCTGTACATTGATGTGCTGTTGACATTATCAGCTATACAGAAACAGGCAACAGTGAAACCATGTACCCGTGTCATGGCCAGAGGATATGCAGAGTCATTGCTCAAGTATGAGACGATCTTGACGGCTCAAATCTTCCTCCGCATATTTGAACATACCTCTCCATTGTCTAAATACCTTCAGACGGCAGGATTGGACATCCTCTCTGCTCACAGAATGGTGGCATCGACACAGGATACGCTGAAAAGCTTGGGAATAGATTTTGATTCTGTAAAAAAAGCAGCAGACACATTTGTCAACTGGACAAACACAGAAATCCAAGAGAGAGATGACACGGACATTGAAGTGGAGGCCACACTGCCACAAAAGAGGAGGAGGATGAAGAAAGTCTTGCCTGGAGAGATGACTCAGGATGAGACCCTGGATGATGCAGACAAATCCTATGAGGTGAATGTGCATAACCGGATCATGGACACAGCAATTGAAGCCATTCATAGGCGCTTTTTAACACACGGAAATCTATATGCTGACTTGGCATGTCTGGATCCCAGAAACTTCCCTCAGCTCTGCACCAGTGCTCTTCCCCAGTCTGCCCTTCAAGACTTAAGCAAGTGCTTGCAAGGATTTGACAGCAGGGCAACCAAGGAAAATATGCAGGCCGAGTTGAAAAGCTTTGCACTCCAGTGGAACAGGCTGAAGGCATCCCCATTGGCAGAGTACAAAGCAAGAACAGTAGAAGATGGATCATGTGGTGAGGAGGACAACACAGAAGAGGTTGAGATAACTCCCATAAGCTGTTGCTCCTGCAAAGAATGCCCTCTGTGCTGCTACCAGATACTTCGCCGTTTCAACATGCTAACAGATGCATACCCTGTCCTAGGCCTTGCTTATAAATACCTGCTTACATTATCCCTCACACAGGTGGCTTGTGAGCGCACATTTTCAATTTTGAAGTTTATTAAAAACAGACTCAGAAGCAGCCTCTCATCTGATAAATTGGAGGCATTTATGTTGATGGCCACAGAGAAAGACATACTCATGGCCTTGGACTCTGACTCTGTGATAGACAGACTTGCAGAGAAGAGTGAGCTGCTTAAAAAGCTGCTCCACTGATAAGGCGAGAAATATTTAATATTATTGTTATTATTTACATTATGGATACATTATGGATGTAGTAATTCATTATTTGTCATTTTAATGATGCTTTTCAGAAGTGTTATTGTGCTTATGTGTTGATCCTTAATGGTGTGATCATGTACACTAAATTATCAATTATTCTCCATTACAGGTTGTTCTGATATATTTGAGGAGTCGTTCTCCCTCTGCTCTATATGTGGACTTGTTCTCTCATTTGGGACCACTGTTAGAATTTGATAAGTTTATCATGTATTTTTTAATGTTGTATTAATTCATACTTCATCATTTTAAAAAAGTTTTGAAAGTTTTTACATCTCAAAAGTTTTCAACTCTAGGTGCAGGACAGAGGAAAACATTTTATTTATTTTTCAGACTTAATAATGTATCCAATTCCCTCTCAGGTTGACCACTTGACATGTGAGAGCTTGAGGAGTTGTTCCCCCTCCGTCCATTTTCAAGGATTTGCTCCACTTCACCACTTTTTGGCTACTGAGAAGTCTATGATTTGTTGAGTATGTCATGTGTCTTATAATGTTATATGAATTCATACTTGATTTGTGATGATGAGAGACTTAATAATGTTTCCATGTCTCTTTTAGGTTGACCACCCTATACAGTATATGAGAGCCTAAGGAGTTGTTTTCCCTCTATCCCTTTTTGAGGACCTGCTTTGTCTCCTCCATCATTCACTGGGCCACTTTTGGGTTCCTGAGCTTATTTAATGTGGTGAGAGGAATGCAATATGTGTATGTTTAAAGGTTTATGTGAAGAAACATACTATATGTGTGATAAAATGACAATTGGTAATTCATAAATGTCTCTTTACCATTATCTCCTGTCAAACAGGTTTTCCTGGCCTGCTAGAAGTTCTTCTTTGATGCTTGAGTCATCCATCGTATCTGAGAGCTTTGTCTTGACTTTGTGACTTTATTATGCAACTTGTTTTGTCTCAGATTGAAACAAAAGGTTTGATTATGATTATTTCCTGGCTGAAGATTTTCATATTGATGGTTTTAATTTCAAACATCTGCATATCTTTTAAGTTCAATTAACAGTTATGCAGGTAGGCCTTAGGGCTCTTTTGAGACTTAAGTCATCCTTCATGACGGATACATTTGTTCACTAAGTGTCACTACGTCACAAAAAGGCTACATGGCTACATATACTTGTCAATACACAGATACTGAGTACAAGTTATGTTTGCTGTTTCTTGCAGGTCACGAATTTGGTGAGGAGTGGAGCTGGCTGGCTGCGGACGAGGAAGTAGAGCAATACATACTTGTGCACATACACATATATGAGAATGCATATCTATTCAGACCTGTAACCCATGTCTTAGACTTTTCACACAGCTATATATATATATATATACATATATTTTTTTTTTTTTTCTTCAATTCTCTATTTATGGTTTCATAATGACTGAGTCACCGTTGAGTGAGTGAGTTTCAGCTCTAATGCTGCTACTGTCTGTAATATGTTTCTATTTAGATTATTTGTCAGGATATTTTTTTGTTATTATTATCCGAGTCTGGTTTTAACTAATACTGGGCTTACACCAAAATATTTTCACAGACTAAAAACTGAAAGGGTAGCATAAGGGTTCTTCCCGTTAGTCTTGTCCCACCCCTAGTCATGACATAACTTCTGTTGTGATTTGACACTATAATGAATAAAGATTGATTGATTGCTATAGCTGTCAATTGTAGTCCTTGAGTTCATAGTTAAGTGCTTTATTTGTTAACTGCTATCAAGGAATATGACTCCTTTGTAGTATGCATGAAAGAAGATGCCGCGAGATTAGTGGACTTCTATGTAGTGTCCGCTGATAATGTAGTGGGCTGGTCTGGACAGAAAATGCCAGGGCTGCATTTTTGTCCCAGTCCACCCCTGCCCCTCACACCAGATACTGACTGGTTTTCGGACCCCCCCAATAAAGCAAAAATGCACGTTTCAGAGTGGCCTTTTATTGTGGCCAGCCTAAGGCACACCTGTGCAATAATCATGCTGTCTAATCAGCATCATGATATGCCACACCTGTGAGGTGGGATGGATTATCTCGGCAAAGGAGAAGTGCTCACTATCACAGATTTGTTCAGATTTGTGAACAATATTTGAGAGAAATGGTTATTTTGTGTATATAGAAAATGTTTTAGATCTTTGAGTTCATCTCATGAAAAATGTTGCGTTTATATTTTTGTTCAGTGTAGTTTTTGTATATATATATGCATTTATTGTTTTCCTGCCCTAACTTTTTAAGTTTTTGACGAAATAATGCTGATGTTGTATTAGGATGATACACGGGAGGGCTGCTTTACATAAGCTATGCTTCAGCCCTCCCGCTTCTACTAATTTTGTTCATCTTTGTGTGTATGAATTATACTTTTTTAGTTTTTTGGATGAATAAAAAAATAATAATAATTAATTTCAGTTTGGGGGCCCCCTAGTGGCAGTGGGGGCCCTATGCATCTGCATAGTCCGTCTATAGGAAGAAACGGCCCTGCACACACACAGCGACGCACAGCCTTGCCGCGTCCCGCCGTCTCAGGGAGGAGAAATCGGTGGAGCTGCAGCTGAGAAAAGATTGAGTGTGTGTGTGTGAGGAAGTTCGCCGATTCAATCCACTGACTTAACCTAACGGCTCCGCGGACGTAACGTAACGGCTCCACAGATTGGTCAATTTGGAAAAATCAGAAAAAAAAACCTCCAACGAGGCGTTCTGGGGTAGCATAGGCAGGTATTTTCTGTATTAGAGTTGTACTCGCTACAGGGTGTACTTTGAGGGTTTGTGACTTTGCAGACCGTTTACATGCATAAAAACCTTCATAACCAACACGTTCTCACTCCCAACCTGTCACATGTTGACAAACGGTCAGGGCCCCTCCCCGTCACTCTATTACGGACAGGGTACCCCTTGAGAGTCAGTTTTCAACGGGCAGGGCGTCCCATTGACTTGCATAGAGCTCCCTGAACGTTGCTAATAGACGAGTTGGGATCGTGACAAAATGCTCTCCGCAGACCCATTCTCACAGCGTTTAACAACCTTTTTCTTACTCAATATCAAGCCACACTTATTATTTTTACTTCTTTATTTTTTTAATTGAATAATGTAGGACTTTTGTTGGTGTCAGTTATGGGGACAGTAGGGACTCAGAATACTGAAATCTGTATTGTTTCATCGTTGTTTCTTTCTAATTTTGTATTCTTTTCTAAACCACACACTGTTATTTACTCAACAATAACACATAATTATCCTTGTGTTTATTTATTTGTTTGATTAATAAACACAAGTTGGAGTCCGTCAGGACCGAGGGTCGGAGCAGCTCAGTTGCAACTTGCTTTAGAGAATTGTACACCCGGAAGTAAGTATTCTCTCCGCTTCGCTTGATAGTCCTCAAGCTCTGTGATTGGATGTTTGAGTGTGCGCCAAGGGTTACGCCGAGCGTCGAACAGCACTTTGAAATGGGATGGAACCACAGCAGACTGTCCAAAACTGGATTTGAACGGGTCCACCCCGTCCCCCCCCCCCCCCCCCCCCCCCACCCCGTCCCCAGAACTACATATGCTGGCTATTGTGTGTTTCGCAACATGTTCTCTATCTATGGCACGTCTCTACTGGGAGTTGTAGTTTTTCCCATAATATGAAGTTGCCAGTATTAAACTGTGTACATCCCTGGAGATTTAGGGGATAGGAAACACTCAAATTTAAAACATATAATTACTAAATGGGTGAAAATTGCTTGTGCCCATAATGGGCAGCATTATTATATACCCAAACGACAGCTAAGGTCAGAAGAGCTTTATTTAACAGCTGGTCTTATGTCTGTGACCCCTCCTGTTGTTAATTGATAAGCCTGAAACATGCACTTGTCAAGGTTCAGAGGCAAATGTTGCAAATATGGCAGTAGCCATCGATCCTCTTAAGACAAGATATACTTTATTGATCCCAAGTTGGAAACATTTGCGTTACATCAGCATGTGTAACAGTTGTAAATATGCAGTGGTGTTTATTTGTAAATCATTTAGTATAATCACACAAATTCTGTGTTTTATATTTAATAATTCTGTGTTCAATACCTGACAAGGTCGGAGATGAAAAACTTGGGTTGCAGCAGGTTCCTCAACAGTGCATTACAAGACATCTATCAATATGTGTGTATACCTCCACCATTAAACTGTCATATTTTGCACATTTCTTATACTATCTACATACATCTTATTAGAGTATAATACGTATAATATCCGTTAAAATAAGTGCTTAAACATGCAGTAGTTAACATTGCAGGAAAGCAATATATTAGTACTTTGTCAGGCTTAATATGTATACCCCCAAAGCTTTTTCTTATTCAAAATAAGACCTTAACCTAAAGTATTCTTTAATGTTTAAATAAAGCCGTATTAGTTTGTCTGTCTGTGTCTCCTATTAATATCTAAGAATACAAATAATACATTTCAATAACGTGCTTTAACCATCTGTCAGCTGTGCACCGTTATGGTGTAAATATACCAATATACCGATTGGATCAAATATAAAAGTCAGCCGAATTAGTATTGATACTGCAAGGAGACTTACTGTATATTGTGAAGAGAAATTGAAGATTTTGTTTAATTGATATATTTATGACCCACGTCACATATTCAGTTTCGGCAGCAGTTGTTCCTGTTTGTCTAGAAGTCTTCTCAACAGGGCTCTATAAATAGCAAACTACGGCCGATATGTAATATTTAATGCAGCCGAACCGTGTATTACAATGCCGTTATGTGATGACCTCCAAAGAGAAAAGCAAGCAAACTCGGAATAAAGTATTTTTTATTTTTTTTTAAATGTTTTCGGATTTCACATCAACAGGAAGTCCGGTTAACTAAAATGTCCGTGCGGAAAAATACCCCAACCCATAGATCCGTGGGTGAATAATGTCAATCACCACATTACACACATCCCTTCACATTTACATTTTAATTTACATTAAAGTATTTCGTGAGGCCTTCTAAAATGTTTTTAAATATAATTAGGGTTGTAGTTGAAGAGTTTGTAAATTATTGCGTTGCCTGGCAACGGCACGTCCATTAATTCCACAACCACACACATGGATTAACATCGATTTAATACATTAATGTAGCCTTTGTTTCTGCTAAAAGAGGTGTCGACCAGCTGGGGCAACAAGAAAATCGGTGAAATCGAGTGTGACTATTACAAAATAAATAATTATTATATTAATATTGACAATAACAACCGACCGCCGCGGAGCGTTCTAATGGCGTCTATTATCAACGCTATGGGAAGTCTATGAAGGTCTATGGGACGCCCTGCCCGTTGACAACTGACGCGCAAGGGGTACCCTGTCCGTAATAGAGTGACGGGGAGGGGCCCTGACCGACTGTCAATATGTGACGGGTTGGGAGTGAGAACGTGTTGTCATAACACACAAGGGGACGGGTAATAACCGGAAAAGCATGACATGGGACCTTTAAACTACTGTAGCATGCATAGCATACTGATTAGCTAGCTGTTTGTATCCATTGGGTCCTTCTCACATCTCTTATTTTTCATTTCCTCGCTCCTCGGTCTCGGTCTCACCGGAAGTTGATTTGTCTGCGCCATCTTGAGTACCGTCCCAATGGCCTTATTTTTGCCGGAGGAGCGATAATGGAGGAGCTATAATCGAGGAACCACCAGACCATCCTTCGATGAAATCCTCAGACACTCGCCCCGCCCCCTTACTGTGTATCGCTCACTGATTGGACGAGGCAGTGCATGCACTGAACTGATGCTTCTTGACATGAGAGCAGTTTCCCAGCGGAGTGAAGAAAATACATGAACCTCACGGGAGTCATTCCTCAGTTTATACTGTGTTTTGTTTCAATTCATGTATCATTTAGTTACAAATATGTGATATATCTGAACAACAAAGTGTCCAAAAATCTTTTTATTCATTATTTGGAAACATTTTCATGATCGCTTTTTTCGTTTTATATTTTAATGTAGGCCTATTGTCATTTCCATTCAGTCACAGCTGAGGCGTGAATTCCTTGATTCCACTCGGTTTAAAAGGCCTGCCTCCAGCATGCAGCTGGCACATTTGAAAGACATGGCGGCAGAACAACAACACAAGTGTAAGTACCTTTTACTTACTGTTATTTGTATGCCTACAACGATACAGTTACGATAATGCAACATCTGTTCACATGTATTTAACCCACAACTCGTATATGTCTGTTATTGAACGCTTTATATTTCCTCAACAATGTTCATGTGAAATGCCCAACTCAAGGCAAGATTTGCAATAAATAACGTGCGTACACACACAGCATTCGTTATTTATCGGACATATTTCAGTTGAAAACCACGTGTTTGTTCATTTAACTACCTGCCACATAAAGACGTAACTAAGGTACCATCATTAATTTGGCAGTCACAATCTATTTTTAATAAACAATTCAATATATTAAAACTGGCTCAATTCAATAATTACGCTGTAATTTCTATGAGGCATTATGTGAGTGGCTTAAGGTTTTCCTTTTTCTCCTTAAACAGGGACAAAGGCCCAAACCAGAGCCCTCATTCAACAGAGGACAGAGAATGACAACCTGTTCACAGGAAAGAGGTACACAGCCAAGAAGGCCTGGGGGTGAGCTACAGTTCTACATCAGTGTTTTGACAATATTGTTTTGGTGCATGGTATGATAATCAATGTAACCACTACTGTGAATGCACCACAGTGAACCTGAGTGTGTCATGGAATTATCATGAATGAAGCATATTGTCAGGAGCAATCACACTCTGCATGCCGGGATGCTATACATTTAGAAATTGTTTACTCCACAGAGAGGTTCTGCAGAAGATTGGGGTGGAGGAGGTGCTCACTCCCACGCAACTCTCCAAAAAGTGGGACAACCTCAAAAGAAAGTATAAGGTGAGATATTGTATTTCTAGATGCATACAATGCAGCTATTTCTATTGTGTCTTCATCTGACTGAAACATTCCTTGTTGTCCCCCAGGAGCTGAAAACCCCCCCTACAGGGACGGGGACAGATGCGGGGGAGGCCACGGCAGCCACATGGTCGTGGTTTTCCGTGATGCATGAGGCCATCGGGAGTCGGCCCTCCATGGAGCCTCCAGTCCTGATGGACTCGGCTGACGTGGCCCCCAGTGGAATTGGCTCTTCATCCAGTGGAGCTGGGGCCGGTCCTTGTGGCCAGGCAATTGAGGAAGAGGAGGATCCTGGGCAGCCTGGCACAAGTAGCAGCACCACTACACTGGATGAAGAGCCATCCACAACAAGGCAAGTAGGGGGGCCCTCCTCGATTTCCTGAAAGAGGAGGCCCAAAGAGAGCAGGAGCGTTTTCAGGCCACTCAGGCTAACAGCACAAAGCTGGTGGATTTATTTGAGCAATTTCTAAATAAATGATTTTCTTTTGAAGTGTTTGCAACGTTTTTATTGTACCATTTGCATACAGTTTTCATTTATTTGTTACATTACATACATGTGGTCACAACACAATAAACGAATGAAGGCACACAGCTTTCCTCACAGTGTGGTGCCCACGGCCTTCGTGTCCCCAAGTCTTACAAATAATCATGTTATTGCAGTTCGACTGGTTGCACACGTGGAGCAGAGAGCAGCCCTGCCAGTCGGTCTCGCTGGCCATGTCCGCCTCGTTCCCCCCTCACCTGACGTGGTGGAACCACTCCAATGTCCCCAACATCCTCTGCAGGCTCAAGGATGTCCCCCGCTGTGAGGCAGATGTTGTGCATTACTGCACAGGCGGTGATGACTGAGAGGACAAAGGTGTCGGACCTCCAGAACTTTGAAGAACAGCAATCTCCACCTGGTTTTCATCATGCCAAAGGCCCGCTCTATGATGGAGCGAGCCCTGGCATGATGCTGGTTGAAGCGGCTCTGCACCCTCCCTTGCAGTGGTTCTCTATATGGTGTGATGATGGCCACAGGTGCACCTGCGAAATGAAACATTGTAGACCATGGTAGACCATGGTCTACAATGGTTCATTTAACCATGGTCATAAACCATGGTCTACCATGGACTAGGGGTGTCACGGTATCCATATTCGTCCCGTACCGTCACGGTTCGGACGTCACGGTTCGGCACATGCAGTCACACGGCAAATACGCCTTTTTTTTATGAGTGGGAAAAAAGTGTCATTCAGGGCAGTATCCACTACACTATATATAATCCAGGGGGCGGTATTGCGCCTAAAAGCTGTTTGCCAGCCACCCTTAAACAACAAATGAAGAACAAGAAGAAACACAACAACAAAACGAACAAAATACAAGAAGAAGAAAAGTTAGTATGGTGAGTTCAGATAACACACAGGAGCTAGAACCCACCTGCTTCTTTTAAATCAGCTGTGTGGGAACATTTCGGGTTCCCTGTGGACTACAATAACGATGAGGTGTGCGAGTGGTGGATCTGACGAGGACGGTGTGTCGGCGTTGTTCGATAGCGGTGCGGTATGCTAATCGAAACACACGCGAAACATGCTAAATCATATCAGAATGCATCACCCAGATTTGCCAATCACCGGAGCCAGGCAAAAGACAACAGCTGTTCAACAGCTGATCCCCGCTGTTTTTAAGAAGCCAATAGACATGAAAGCCGAGAGACCAAAAATAAATAACGGAAGCTTTTGGCATATGTTTTTAAACGACTTTGCGCTCTTGAAACACTTTCTTATTATTTATGATGTAATATTTTCAAGACATTATTTTTAGTTTTACAGCTTGATGAAACCTTTTTGTTTGACATCAGCCATTATAGATAATATGGCCATCTGAGTGTACTGTGTATGGTTTGTTTTTAACTGTTTAATACAGTTAATTATTCAAAATGTCAGAGTTCTTTATTTTTAAACTGAAACTTGCACTACTGTTCAAACATAAATAACAACAAACCCGGAATTATGCATTTGGGACTTTTTTTTGCTTGTTTGTTGTTGTACTGAACCGTACCGAACCGTGACCTCCAAACCGAGGTACGAACCGAACCGTGACTTCTGTGAACCGTTACACCCCTACCATGGACATAAACCATGGTCCACCAGACTGGAAATAATATAAATTAATACAAGCTTTTCAATAGTTTCAATCATTTAATTTTAAAATATTTGTATAGATCATGTTAATTGCACTTAATTTCATCTACAGTACACTGTCACTCTATAGTTGCACACACACTCATTAAATGCTCATTAAACCGTTGGTGAAAATGTAAAGACTACATTCATCAGGTGACGGTGCCTGCATGAGCCTCATTAGAATGATTGTCGACCATGGTTTCTTGAGACCATGGTTCAAATATTCAAATGGCTAACCATGGTTGACCATGGTTTCTGGAGATGACATTGTGACCATGGTAGGCTGACCATGGTTGACCATGGTAGACCATGGTTTCTTCCCCATGGTACTGTGACCATGGCAGGCTGACCATGGTGGACCATGGCAGGCTGACCATGGTGGACCATGGTTTCCGGAGTTGACATTGAAACCATGGTAGGCTGACCATGGTAGACCATGGTTTCTTCCCCATAGTACTGTGACCATCATGGTATTTTGTGGTCAGCCATGGTATTACCATGGTTGGCAATGTAATACCATGGTGACCATGGTCAACCATGGTTACGTTTCGCAGGGGTACTTCTATGCAGGGGTAGCCACCATCACCCAAAAGGAAGAATCCTAAAAAGAGAGAGCACATCTTTAGTATACTAACAGTCATTGATGGATTTTGATGTATTCAAAATAATCTTTGGTCTCACCTGAGGGAGGATACAGAGCCTCTTTGTAAATTGCGCTGTTCTTCAAGACTCTGGTGTCATGGACTGAGCCAGGATACCCAACAAAGGTGTTGAGAAAGAAGCCCTTTCCATCACACACTGCCTGCAATTGTTTGGATGGGAAGAGCTTCCTGTTGAGGTAATCCTGGCCCTGTGGTCCTGGGGGGGTCTTTATGCGGACATGGCAGCCATCAATAGCCCCCACACACCTGGAGAATACTGGGCTGTTGGCCAGCCTTGCAAATGCTTGGCCAACCTCCTCCAGTTCTCCAGGGGGGGGGCAGTTTGATGACCTCCTGGCGAAGGGCTGCTATCTTCTCTACTCCAGTGTGCACCAGTCTGCAGACGGTGGACTTGGGGATATCAAAGGCCCGGGACACCACACTGTGTGACAAGCCGTGTGCCAACCAATAAATTGTCATTCAAATATTGACCTCATGTGACCAGCCGTGTGTGCTCTTTGATGGCAGGATCCTCAGCAGGGCCTCCAGAGACTGGCGCCCCAGTCTGTAGTCCTGCATGATGTCCTTCTGGCCATCAAAGAACACCGCAAGGACTGGCACATGAGGGTTTAAAATGGCTTGGATGGGATCGACATCCTTCTGCAAAATAAAGATACCTGTTGCCTTCAGCACCTAGCTTTTACTAAACTCCGACAATTAATTTATTTACATTAAATTGCTGTTGTTGGTGAAACCATTCATACTGCACCAGACTAGTGATGCTTACCTCCATGAAACAAATAGCCTGTTGCTGTAGTCTTGCCCGACGGCGCCTGGCCTGCTCCTGATCTTGTAGGAGCGCATGATGGACAAAAATAAAATGTGCAATGTTATCATGTGACATCTTGAGTTTGTTAAGGTTGAACCTCTTTCTATCCAAAACGTATATAGGCCTGGTACCTTCTTCCTAAATGACCTTCATGGGTTTCAGCTGAGTTTATCACTGACCTGATTAGCTTTTAATTCGACTAGCAAACCGCAGTCATTAAAATGTGAATTTGCTACATATCCACACAAACAAACAAAGTGTGCAATCCAATGAATGTTAATCTAACTGGGTTTTGATAGATAACATATCTATTTTTCTTCTCTGAATTATTTTTATTTATTTTGTGCACTCTAATCAATATTAATCCAACTATTGTTCATTTATCTTTTTTGAGAATTAGTTCTTATTTTATTTTTTTTATTTGTGTCTACAACAGATGATTCAAATGTTTGTGTCAGTAAATGTGTACTAACAGAGGTGGGGGTGTGTTTGGAAATAACGGGGACATAGCTGGCTGCTGTCCGACGATCAGCTGTGCAGCGTCATCACAAACGGACGTCGCTTCACGTGACGCTCCAGAGGAAAGGACGTCCGATTGCTCTTAAAACTAATTTCCCTGCTTCTCGTGGTTTCCTTGCGTCTCTCCATGCTTCCCTGGTGGTAGGGACTAGTCACAGGGAAACGACGCAAGTGAGGGACGCAAGGAATCCATTTAACCGAAGTGAGAAGGACCCATTGTTTCACCAGTAACGTGGCGTGGGGAGAAAATGAGGGGAAGCCAATAATACGTCCTTTCTTTTGGGTCAGGGGGTGTGGTGGTCAATGTAATAACGTAACCAGATGAGTGATTACAGCACCCGGTATCATTTTACACACATTTGTATCATACAGATGCAGGACTTACACACGCCTGTTATCTAACCGACAGGTCCGCACGCACTCTCCAGCCGAAACTCTAATAAGCATTAATTCACAAACTAAATCAGGAGACCTTTAACGTTTTACGTCCGATTCGCTCCTTTTTTCCTCGCTGTACGCAGCTCCAGTTTGGGCATTAGCCTGTCATCAGATTGTATTTGTTGTTGCTGCTGTAGCGGAAGTTTAGTACAATTATTTTTGATTAAATACTCCAAATCTCCACCCTCCATAATTGCACTTGCTTCAGTTGCTTGCTACTTTCTAACGGCGGTGAGAGTGGTGCAGTGACGCTATCTATCTTCTATCGATTAGATTTATGATTGAAAAATTATAAAAGTAGGGTAGACATGTGGATATTATCCGACTGAACAAAACGTGCATCTATCTAACAGGTTCGTTTTCCACTGACCTTATTTCGAGCTATTTTCCAAAATTCTATGGAGAAATCCCATTGCTTTTTTGTGGAGGGAAACCGAGCGCAGCTTACTTCCGGGTTTTAGGACGCGTCACTGCAACACTAAGTTGATGCGATTTGATTGGATTGTGAGGGAAGCCAGCCGCCTCTGGCTTCCCTTGGCATGGCCCTGACTAATCACAGGTTGGCAGGGGCATGACGTGAGCCTTGTCTGATTGGTCAATCCCTCCATTTTTTTCTCCAAGGGAAGCCAATTTCGGCTGGCCTCCTCTCGCAACAGAGAGTGCAATCTACTGTTTCACCATAACATCTAGAGGGGCGCTGTTTCACTCTTTGTTTCAAGCACCAATAAATTGTCCGGCCAGAGCAAAAGCACCACATACATCACGCTTACGTCGAGGCGGGGGCAGGTGCAGAGACAGAACTCCTGAACAACAACAAAAAGCCCGCGTTTTATCCAGTTTGTTCACAACGATGGAGAAACTTAACAAGAGTTTCAGAGTTTCAGTGTTTCTGCCATAGACTGTATAAAGGTTTCTGCTCATGGTGAAGCAACGTGTCTGCGTGTTAAGGTGGAACCTGAGCATTCACGTTGATCACCTCTCATTATAACTCATTATAAAACTATAAATATTAAACTTTACTTCACGTGTTCATTTGAGAACAGCTGTTACATACCTGGGTGAAGGTTACAGTTCATTTAAATGAAAGATACAACGTTAGTCCACACTCATGGTTCAGTCCACCTTAAGAAATAAGACCGACCTCGGAAGCAGTTGTGTTTTAAAAAAACCTTTATTGACACGAGTACACTTTACGTCATGACGCAAACGATGACGCAACGACGCATTACCAGTCGGACTATGGGCGGTGTGAAAAGAGCCAGAGCTAAACCGAAGAACTGGTTCTGAACCTGAAAAGCTCTAGCACGGAGCTTGAACCGGAGTTGCGTTGATGTGAATGAGGTAAATGAGAATGGGGGAGAGACAGGCCGGTAGCAACACACAACAAAGAATTTCCGAAAATAAACGAAGTGTTTTTATGTATTTATTAAAATTATAACTACAATCCGAAAAAACAAGGGAAGCCTGGCTTCCCTTGGCCTCCAGGAGAAAACGCCACTGTGGTTCACAGTTGCAGTCAAAGTTCATTAGTTGTAATACAGTATGTACAGTAGGCCCGGAGTCGCAGTCTTACACGCTTCTCTGCGCTCTCTCCTAGGCAGTCATCCATAGGAATCCCGAACCCAATAAAATACCCAATATTAACGGTGTGTGTGTCTGCACAAGGACAATTTAAGGTAAAAGCTAATAGGTGTCATAGATAATAATCTAATACAAGTAAATGTAACAACTACTACAGTGCAACAAAACAGGAAGATTAAATGTGGTCTCTTAAACATAAGATCTCTAGCATCTAAAGAAATATTGGTAAATGATTTAATATCAGATTATAATATTGATATATGCTGTCTCACTGAAACTTGGTTGAGACATGAATAATATGTCAGCATAAATGAGGCCACTCCACCCAGCCATATCAATACTCATATTGCTCGAGGAGGTGGAGTTGCAGCCATCTTTGACTCACGTTTACTTTTCAATACTAAACCAAAATTAAATTATACCTCCTTTGAAAGCCTCGTTTTTAGTCTTACGCATCCGACCTGGAAAACTTTGCAGCCAATCTTATTTGTTACAGTGTATCGTGCACCAGGTCCTTATTCAGAATTCTTATCAGAATTCTCTGAGTTTTTATCAACTTTGGTTCTTAAAACAGATAAAGTAATTATCGTAGGTGACTTTAATATTCATGTTGACGATGATAAAAATAGCCTTACTGTTGCATTTAACTCTATATTAGATTCTGTTGGTTTCTGTCAGAGTGTAAATAAACCAACCCACTGCTATAATCACACTCTCGACCTTGTTCTGACTTATGGTATTGAAATTGAGCAACTATTAGTCGAACCGCATAATCCTGCTTTATCCGACCATTTCTTAGTAACTTTTGAAGTACTGTTACTAGACTACAAACCTATGTTGATCTACCTATCTTGTAAATGTATTATCTTTTCAATTTACACACGGCATCTATTGCACGTCTGTCCGTCCTGGGTGAGGGATCCCTCCTCTGTTGCTCTCCCTGAGGTTTCTCCCATTTTTCCCTTTAAACTGTGGGTTTTCTCCAGAAGTTTTTCCTTGTACGATGTGAGGGTCTAAGGACAGAGGGTGTCGTATTGTCATACTGATATAAATGTAACATTTGTGATATTGGGCTATATAAATAAACATTGATTGATTTTCTTGTTAGAATTAACGTTACATTTGATGAAAACTGATTTCAAATAAATATGAACAGCAACTGACAATGCTCGGCAAGTTCAGTTTTTGCAAACAAGCCTTTTGTTATTCTTTCTCAACATTAAAATGTTCTCTTAAGGATGATTCGGTGGAAAGAAGGTTGCTATCCGTTGCTTGGCGGTGTGTCTTCGTGAAAAGGAGGATCTCTTCAAGGAAAACTTAAGTAAGTAAAGAAGATGCTTAAATCATACTGTAACTTGTGTTTTCAGTACCTGAAACACAATTCAATTTTCAAATCTGATCGCACAAAAAACACGGTGGTGAAGTGGAAGTTAGCAATGAGTTGCTGAAGACTGTCTTGACCAGTGGTGCGGATGCAAGAATAGTGATTGAAGGAACAGAAGTCCTTCAAATCTCGGATGCGTCAAGAGCCTGTGTGATGCTAATGGGGCTAATATACGCACTAAACCTGAACTCCCAAAAGAGATGTTAAAAACGTTGGAAGCAGGTTCATGCCTTTATTTCAATTTTTGTATTTACTTTTATTTCATATTTGAGAACATTTGCTATAAAAAGGTAATTGTGTAAAGAACATTTAAAAATAAACTGCTAAAAGGTGGAACTTAAATGTCTATATCGTTTTTGACTCAAAGAAATGAGTTTCTAATACTCAAACAAATTAAGGTAATAATTTGCATGGACATTTTTGAGTAGTATGTAGTATGTACAATAGCTCAAAAAAAAATGCAGCTTAATATCACTCCATCTTTACGATTAAAATGTACGTTGGTTCAATTTAATTTAGTTTTTAAAGGTGAAAGCAAATTATGTTTGTAGTACTGAACTAATTGAGTTAATCAGATTATAAATGGGTACTCGGATTAATTTAATAATCGATTCAGTTGGAACTACTTAAAAAGATCAACGCAAATTGTTACCTGAATTTATTTAAATAGAGCCGGTGTATTTTTTGTGTGTACAAGGTGTTGGGGCGCTAGCCAATAGACGTGCAACTGTTACACATTGACGTCACTATGTTGCAGAAGTAAAACAAGGATTCCAATGGAGGCGTTTCAGGCAGGGGGGGGGGGGGGGGGGTTGTGTGTTTGGGATTTTGGACTTTGCAGACCATTTATATGCACAGAAACGTATAGATCACACTACAGGAAAGGAAAAGCCAAAAGCATTAAAGGGCCTCTTTAATTTAAAACTACAATTAAAGTTAGGTATAGTTTCTGTTTTCTTTTTATTGATGTTGTAATCTAACGAAACCCAAGAGAAAAAAAGAGTTGGAGTATCATTAAAAAAATCTTACATATCAGATTAAAAGCATGTTTAAGCCTCTTATGACAAAGACCAAGATACGTTTCAGAAACTGTATATGTGTTTCTTTGTATGTCAGTTTGTTTGTTTGTTTGTTTGTTTGGTTCGTATACTCCAAGCTCCAGGCTAGCATTCCTGAATGTCCCTATCCACTTCTGACACACCCACACACAGACACCAGCACACACACTGACATTATACCCAGCCAATTTACAGCCCAGTGAATCTACAGATTGTGTTTGCAGCAACGTCCAATTGGCGACTCTCCAAAGCACTACTGAGCATATTCCCTCTCTCTGTTTTCTTTATCGTCCTATCAAGATATTTCCCCTGATAGCTAGCCTGTTGCAGGTGGGAGAGAGAGATAAATTGTATGTCTGGATAATGAACTCACACCTTCCTCTCGTTTCTCTGCCAAGCACTAGAGAAATGCTATATCTGTTCTCCCTATGTGTGTGTGTGTGTGTGAGTGAGTGAGTGAGTGAGTGAGTGAGTGAGTGAGTGAGTGAGTGAGTGAGTGAGTGAGTGAGTGAGTGAGTGAGTGAGTGAGTGAGTGAGTGAGTGAGTGAGTGAGTGAGTGAGTGTGTGTGTGTGTGTGTGTGTGTGTGTGTGTGTGTGTGTGTGTGTGTGTGTGTGTGTGTGTGTGTGTGTGTGTGTGTGTGTGTGTCTCAGACAAGCTTTAGGCTGAAGCTTCATTTGATTTTTTGAGGATCAAAAGCTGATAATCCATTAATTGAAATCTGGTTTTGCAAAGACAATGCAAAAAGAAAGGACAGACAAAGATAGAAAGAGAATAAAGAATGTTAGGTTGTTAAAATGGGCGGGCGGAATAATCAATGGCAGCTAGGGGAGTGTGTGTTGTGTCAATCTAACAGCTTGTTCTTGTTCTAGAGGGACAAACCCCAGACTTGAGAACTGCTTGGTGGAGACCGAGCCAGATTGACGTTCCACTTTATTGAGATTTAGTGAGTCTGCACGGATTTGAATGATCCTCAGCGAAGTCTGTCAGCTGTCAGGATAATGAATGGAAAATGACAGGTTGAGTGCCAACCATTCTCACGTTGTCAATCACTGTTGGAGGCGGCCAAACTTTATGACAAGGGCGGCCAAGGGATCGTAATATGACAATATTGGATGGCCCTCGATCATGATTAGAAGGAAAAAAAGAATGATGGCTTTGATGGTAAAATGCATCTGGATACTCTGCGGAAAAACTTATAAAGGATCTTACACCAGATCAATTCTTATCAGGGTTGGACAAATTGGATTCATAACTAAGGACGGCTTTGGCTCAGGGGGGTAACGAGTGTCTCAACATGCCGAAGTGTCCTGGGGCAAGATACTTAACCCCAAATTGCTCCTGGCATGTCTACAGCATTGCAGTGTATGTAAGCTTTGGATAAAATCATCAACTAGATAATGTAATGGAAGCACTACTACTGGTTAAAGGAGATATTTCTTTACTAAAAACTAGGGCTTTCAATGTTAGCGTGTCAAAACCTTAACACAAATAAAAACGCAAATGAATCACATTACCAGTTTGACCACAACTTCTTCCCGTATTCCAGGGCAGATTTTAGCCACGACTTGCATGGCAGTGAAAAGGCAAAGAAAGCAGAAGTAGTGGAGATGTATTATTACTGGAGAGCATAGGGCGTACGTGTTATCATCAATAATGCTGGCTTATGTGCCTGTGGACTAGTGCGTTGGTGTTCGGATCAGGGGAGCACAGGTTCAAACCCCACTGCAGTCAGCAAGACACTTCACCCCAAATTGCTTCTGTGGGGATTGTCCACAGTATTGAAGTCGCTTTGGATAAAAGCGTCACATGTAATGTTAGAGTCAAAGTTGATGGACAATGTTTCACTGCAGTTTCATTTATAATTTTGAAAGAGGCCAGCCATATTTTCTTCCTGGACTCACCATTGTTTTGATTGTTGCTGCTGACATACAACTCTGAAATATAATGCCGTATATGATGATATGGTTAGTACAACGTTATGTTTTTTAGTTTTTTATCGTGTGACAGATATTTTCCTAATTTTGGTTATCTTGGGAGTTTCAGAAGTGTCATAAAAAACAACGGTTGGAACAAACTTCTTAATGAGATTTTATTTCAACATGGAGGCTGCCGTTTGGTTTTCTTTTGTGCTGCTCTTATTTGTGACATATATTATTTTTCTTGATAGACTCAATAACACACACTTAAACCCTGTGTTTGAACCCTCTGAACATTGCTCTCCCTGCCAGACCTCCTTCAGTGTGCTAAAGCAAAGAGGCACTGCAATCCTATTATTTTGCCCAATGGCATTTCAGCACAGAGAATACTCGACAACATGTCCAGTTCAATATCAAGTGTGTGTCAGATGATATCACTTTCTTCAAAATGTCCATTGGCTAGCAGACTGAAATATGTCACTTCAGCAGAGACGTGATGAGCTCAAAAGCCGTCCAGTAATACTGACAGGCTCAACACGGCAATATGAATAAGCCAACAGTTATCGGGGATTCTTTGCATATTGGGTTTTATTTTAAATCCAACACACATAGACACAGAGACATGAGAGGACGGATGATTCAGTCTGTGCTCACTGGGCCATTGTCGCTGCCAGTGGGGAATATTACTCTACAGTCAGGCTTAACAGCTGACCAGATCTATCTCTGTCCGTCGCTCTCTCTTTCCCTCGGCTTGTTTTGGATTTGAGGATGTGTTTATGACGATGCGCTTCATATGACAGATGTTATATTAGAGAAATACCAACTGAAATTATGAATGTGGCTACGGACAAATCCTTACAAAATAACACAATATGTTTCAAAGCTGTTGTGCACAATACAATAAACTTCAACTCAGGGTATAAAGGCACAGAACCAAGCTCTTTTATACACATCTATTATGCAGATAAGATATTATAAAGATCCAAAGAACATCAAGTCAAAAAATCATATTCATGAAGAATTTGCTTCTTTATATGATAAATAAAAAAACTACCTGTAAACATCAATGAGATCCAAATCGAAATGAAAAAAACCCTATGTCATTTCTATTTAATGATCTGTTTCAGGAAAATAACTCGGGTGGGAAATAGAAACTCCTTCTGAAGGGAACACGTTGATTTGAATGCACATAGTTGAGCTCACAACCACTATGAACATACAGGTTCACCTACTGAATAAAAAACCGAATACATGAACCAAAGAAAGTGAAAACCATAAAGCAGATTCAGGCGTATAGATGCACACTTAAAGTATTATCCTACAGAACAGTACAGCTCACAGAGAAGAGATAACATCTGATCCTTTACAAACAAACACTCTTTTAGCTTTTTTTGTAACATTTTAATTATGGTAGTAATCCCCATTTTTAAAGAAGTGTGTAAGTATTCTGATTACATATTTGTTCACGTTACAGTAAGGGAATATAATTATCTTTTTTTGTATCCTGATAATCCCATAACAAGTCATTCATTGCTCCCCAATGTTCATGTATTTGTATTAAAATGAGGTAATATTGAATATAAGTTGTACTTCCCCTGAAGACTTCTACATAATATAATTGCAGTTTTCCCCCCATAATGTATGTATCAGGCATTGCATCAAAACAAATCAGTAATTAAACACTTTAATATCTGACTTTATTTGCTGTGAATACAATTTGTTTTAATTATTATTCGGCAACACATGTTATCGGGAATCATTACATAAGGTAAAAATGTTTGCCTGTTGGCTATGAGTAAGAGAAGAGAGGTCACTCATTTCCAGAACAGAACGCAAACATGCCTTAAACGAATGAAATGAATGCAGCTTTTGTGCTTCAAGTGGGAAAATATCTCAAGTTCAGCCAAGGCTACAGCTTGTAGATTAATTTAGATAAGTTAATGTTTTAGTGTGCAGCTTGCAGCCACACCATGCTGTTATATAAATACAAACACTGTAATTACATTGTTATAACACCCCTTTTACACATGGACACAGCCTGCCAAACCATTTAAGGGTAGGTGGCGTTATCAACCACCTCTTGTTACATTCTGATTTTTAAATGTTATGCTAATCGGCGATATCAATCCAGTCCCACACAATCGCAAACTATTATTTTACGAAAGTGTATGAACACAGTTTTGGTGGCTTGAAAGTTTCAAACACTGCTGATTTGAAACTTTTTCAAAACTGCACAGGTTGCAGTGCTTTAGTGAGTAGGAGTTCAAACAGCACACACACAAAGAGAAGAAGGAGACTGCTGCTGGATGGGATAATGATCGTGCAGCATGCTTTGGAGATGTAGCAGGGGTGAGAAGAGGCTCCTCCATTTGAATGATATGTTCATGTGGGGGATAAGTGTGTGAATATCTGTTATATTGAATGTGGAACTCTTGTTCATTTTGCCTGGGCCCCCCTTGAGACACAACGCTCCAACAAAAAGCTAGTGTGTGATGAACACGTTTAAATAAGGCACTTCTCCTGTGACACAAAGACAGCTCTTAGAGTCCTCCATCCTTTATTTTCTCTTTGCCCCCCCTGGAGGCGTTTTAAACTGATCGATGTTTACATTATTTTAATCCAATGGACTGACGCGTTATTGGAAAGAGGAGTGATGGATCTGGACGTGCAAGACTGGGCATTGATCAGTGGGAGAAGAGAGGTCGGGATGTTTCCCCGAGGATTCCCCCTGACACACACACACACGCACACACACACACACACACACACACACACACACACACACACACACACACACACACACACACACACACACACACACACACACACACACACACACACACACACACACACACACACACGCGCACACGTGCACGTTGTTGGCAATGCAAGTGAGAACTCGCAGCTGAGAAGTTGATTCCCGAAAAGAGAATCTGCTCCCACTGCATCACTCTCTCAGATGCATTGCGTCTGGATGCTCTGGCAATGCATGCGTAAAGCAGCCGGTTCTGTGCGATGAACCACGTCCCACCCGTGCATTCTGAGTGGCACAGACTCGCTTTAACAACAGGGCTGATCCATCTCTACAGCGAGCCGGTGCATGGCTACGCGCAGTGTGCAGCAACTCGGAAGCAAGACGGATTAAGTGTGTCGGAAAGAGCGCACGAAAAAAGAGAGCGAGGAAGGGAACGGCCGTAGGCGCGCACTCGAGCTGCTAAGAAGGATTTTTTTTTCTTTCTGGGACGCGCAGAGACACACAGCGCTGCTCGTGAGACAGCGAGGAGCAGGAGAGGAGGACGCACACACAGAGACAAAGTTATCTGTCGACATGAAGTATGGTGTCAACACATATCCGCGTTTCAATTGAATGGAAGTTTTGAATATTTAAAGCAAGGAGGAGAATTATCCCCAAGGATCACCCATGGATTTCGGCGTGGCACGAGCGCTTTAGTGCAGTGGAGCCAGTGAGATATCCAGTCATGATTTGGGTCGCATTTCTACCTTTTTTGGTTTCGTGCGCTCACGGGAACAGGACCGTGGACCAGGTGCCTTTCTTCCACGGCCATGTGTTTGAGAACTCGTCTCCGGGCTCGCGGGTCAACGGACTGAGTGTCCCGTTGAAGCGGCTCAACTCGGAGCGGCTGTGTGGTACCGGGGAATTCGCGGCGCACTTTAAACTCCTGGGAGACGGGAGCGTGAATTTCCGGGTCTTTGCGCACAATACACGGGGGCATATTTTACTCAAGACTTCTGCGGTTCTGGATCGGGAGGAGCGGGGTGAGTACGCGCTGAGTCTCGGGTTGTGTTGCGGTCAATGCGCGGGACTCTCCCGGGAAGTGGAAGAGCAGTCCCCGGTTGTCACTGAGGTGGCGTCCATCAAGGTGGACGTCCTGGACACCAACGACCACCAGCCTACTTTCACTGGGAATGATGTGAAGCTGAGCCTGGATGATGCCACTGCACTCCGCACGGCGATCTACACGGTGACCGCGCGGGACGGGGACAGCGGTAAGAACGCGGAGCTCATCTACTTCGCCTTGCCCAGGAACGGGAGTTTCTATGCGGTGCCCAAAACCGGAGACATCCTCCTGGTGGACTCCATCCTCGGTCTGGATGAACCGATTAAGTTTAAAGTGTTTGCTCGGGATCGCGGGTGGCCACCTCGCACGAGCCAGGGTAAAGATGTGGAGATCCATCCACGCCAATGGCCCGTGGCGCCCTCTCTGAACACCCAGCAGGGGGGGTCGCAAATAAAAGTGCCAGCGCGAAGGTCCAGGTCAGTGCTGGAGTCAGACAGCCCCGTTTTAATCAACGTGTCCGAGGACGCAGGGATCGGGTCAGTGGTGATGAACCTGAACCCGGTGAGGTTTCAGACCGCAACGTTTGAGCTGGTGGAGCCCGACGCGGAGAGCTCACCGGTGAGCGTGAGCCGGGACGGCGGGGATATAGTGATATCACGGAAACTGGACCGAGAGACGGAGCCTCTGGTGGAGATCAGCGTCAAAGTGCAAGACAAGAGAGGTGAGCGGACACGCGTGTGTGCGTGCGTGTGTGTGTGAGAGAGAGAGAGAGAGAGAGAGAGAGAGAGAGAGAGAGAGAGAGAGAGAGAGAGAGAGAGAGAGAGAGAGAGAGAGAGAGAGAGCGATCCGCTGTGTGTGAGAGAGAGAAAAAGTAAGATACGGTGTTTGAGCAATGAGCAGAACATTATTTTATTCATATATCATTTGTTTGAATTCGTCACTATAGACAGTATTGTGTGCGTAAATACGCAAATATATGAAACGTATTACTTGACAAAGAGCCTAAACTGGATTCACATCAGGTCTATTGGGATGTAATACAAAATGGACTTTCCTTTCTAGAACCTTGCTTACGGTTCCAATGGGCCTTAGAGGGAATTCCCTAGATACCATAGGGCTGAGCTCAACTCAATACATGTTAAGTCAACACTCTTAAAACTGTGTCATCTAAGGGTTCAAATGCCTTAATTGACAGATATGAACAATTGTGATATATTATATCATGAAAAAGCACCTCCTAACATGGAGATTTGCTAATAAAGTTCTTAAAAAGAAGTCTTTAGAATGTAAAAACATTAACACTTGAGATTTTACATTTGAAACATCACTACTATTTAGCAGCAGGAGTTGTTGGATGTTTAAATTGTGAATATCCCATATTTATAGTTAAAGTACTACAATATTTGTTTTACATTAATTAGAGCTGTTAAGCTATTTTTTTAATCATGTATTGATAATGAGCTTCAACTGTTTGTGGCTGGACGTTATGACGTCACTCTGCACCTGCAGTGGTTGGGGCCGCCGAGTCTTTAACTGGACAGAGGGAATTGTCTGTTCGGGTTAAAGGCGGAAAAGCCACAGCTCTCAGTCTATATTATTATATGGCGCATTATATTCCACAGTAGATGACCTTATGAGTTCACCTCACATTTGGATCTTAACATTGTTTCCACCTGAGTTTATTTGTTAATTAATGTCTTTTTTTTATTATACGAAATGGTGAGTTGTTTTTGTAAATGTGTGTCGAAACCCTACTCACCTCAAGTGGCTTCTGAAAAGTAACGATTATATGCCATTTAACTCTGGACTACATCTAACCAGAAATCACCCTGCTCTGGAAAATGCCACAGGTCCCCACTACTTTTTAAATTGCTGATTTATTAATAATATGATGTGTACAAATTATTCTGAAAAATAACTTACTACAATAAATGTTGACTCACAAATGAAATCACCTCAGACCAACTTTTTACCAAATGTTCCAGTCATTTTCACAAGTTAAACATACAGGTACAAAATATAGACATGTAAATACAGCAAAAAGGGCAGGGAGTCCCTTGCCCACAGTCCTGAGTTTAGTAGGCTATGTAATGAAAGGAAGATTTGCATTGTTTGATACATATAGTGTGTATGTGGGGGTTTCCATCGTGGTATGAGGATTTGTTTGGCTGCAATTAACCCCACAATAAGCACCGTTTACTGATGGTTTAGTCAATTGAGAGAAGAATCATTTTTCAGCCATACAATGTGTGGGAGACATAGTATCTGAACATTTCCTTACATAGTTTCTTATGTTTCCCAGAGGTGGAAAAAGTACTCAGATCTTTTAAGTAAAAGTAGAAGTACCTGAGTGTAGGAATACTCTGTTACAAGTAAAGTCCTGCAATCAAAATGTTACACAAGTAAAAGTTCAAAAGTATTGGCATCAAAATATACTAAAAGTACCAAATGTAAAAGTCTTCATGCAGCTGGTTGGCCCAGAATAATATGATATGTTTTGATTATAATTATTGATCATCAAAGCTGGTAAAGGTGCAGATAGTTTGAATGACTTTGTAGACTGCAGGGTAGCTTGTGAATTTACTCCAGGTGGAACTAAAGTCTGATTTAACACTTGATTATATTTCACATCATTCATCCAGATCTGTAAAGTAACTAAAGGTATTAAATACATGTAGCAGAGTAAAAGTACATTATTTACCTCTGAATTGTAGTGCGGTAGAGGTACAAAGTAGAAAGAAATTGAAATACTGAAGTAAAATAAGTCTCTTAAAATGGTGTTTGAGTAGTACTTGAGTAAATGTGGAGACTTTACACCACTGTCCCTATCTTGGTAATTGATCCCTCATTACGTTGCCTGGAAGTGTATATGGTGAAGACCATTGTAAAAACTTCTAACCCCTATAGTTACACCTCTTTTCAACACAGAGTCACTCCCCTGGCGCTTACATCAGCTACCAGCATCAGTATTCAGGCGTCCTCTCTCTCCCCAGCTCGGGTCCTGCAGTCCAGGAGAGTTCAGGCTAAGCAGTGTCGGAGTGCCTGCTGTTTACAATAGAGGTTACATTGAGTGACATTCATCAGCGGTGATGATGATGATTCATGTGCTTGGATAAATGATGGCGGTGTTGTTGTGTCTGCTGCCTTGCCGCTGCCAGCAGCAACAGATGCTGGGATGTCAGGGTGGGAGCGGGGGGGAACCGCACCAACAGGTTAATTATCACCTGCGGATAAAGCAGGAGCAGAGACAGACAGTCAACACGCAGCCGGATGCAAATTAATACATGCATGTGTGAAGGGATGCAACACAGGGCTAATTGGCTTTGACACTGGAGACTAGAGCATAATGTATATATATTACACACACTTCTGCATATCTATATATTTTTGTTATTAAAAAGGGACAATACATATGAATTAACATGATAACTTGAGTCCATCATGTAAATGTGCCAAACGTAACTACAAAAGATAATTTTCCTATGCCGTCCCTGCCAGGTTTGTGGCAATACATGAAGACATACAAGAACACATATGGACACGGACAGAAACACATGCACACAATTACAGAACATACGAAAGCACATATGCACAATTAAAAACACATTAAGACAGACCAATACATTTAAAATAGACACAAAAGCACATACATGAGCACAGTTAAATGATATTATTACATGGCTTAGTTGAATACTCGATTCTGATTGGTCAATTCAGAACACGTGACACGTTGTTAATACCGAACAGACAGACCGCTGTCAAGGACTTATTAACCGTTGTTAAGGACGCTCACATCTTCAGAAAGAAGTCTGGTCGATTTAACTGTATACAGTTGGGCTGAAAAGCAAACTGCATGCAGTTTGCTTTTGGAACTGGGACAAGAAAAACAGCGGCGAAGTAACGGGGCAGAAACCCTCCTTTTTACGCAGCGGTCCAGACATAGACATCAAACGGCGACACATATTCAGTGTGCAGTTACTTTGGCATTAGGGCAGGGATATCTAGATACTTTCCAAGGTTTGACATCATGAATTGTGCTACTTTTAAAGCAAGCAGCGATGTTTTCAAATCTGTAATCAGAAAGCTCCTCAAAAACGCTATCGAAGCAGTTCCTGCCGTTGCTACGTTAGTTCAAACGGTAACAACGGACTATTTTTCTCAGCGGATGCATGTCAATTTAAATCAATACATACAACTATTTTTTAAATAAATAAAATCATTTTCTAAATCCATAAAAGCATTTCAATTAATATTGGGAGTCATGACATTACTTTGTTGAGAATGTGGCCATGTAATAAGCGGGATAATGTGCATTTCTTATATTCTGGAAATGTTTCATGTTTTGTTATGTTCTTTTGCATATGTTTAAAAATGTATATTTTTAAATTGTATTTACAACTTTATTCTTCGCTTGTGTTAATGCACCAAATACATCTTTGGACTGTGGACAGATGAACAAACATTTTATCCAGGGCTGCCCCTCATGATTGTTTTCATTCTCGATTAATCTGTGACATTTTATATTGATATATTGTTTGCTCTATAAAATGTGAATTGTTATAGGTTAATCATTTGATCTATACAATGTCAGAAAATAGTGATTTTCTGACATATTTCATGGAAAGAGTTTACAATGACTTTACAATCTTCTGTTCATCGATTACTCGTCAGTGGCTCTAGTTTTAGGGTGTTACACTTGACTCGAACAACAGTTCCACTGCTTGTTGCATTTAGACAGGTAACCAGTATTTGACCTGTAACTGTAACTGGGTTGGGGGTGTGGCTGGGTCAACTTGAACTTCTGTGATGCAGGAAGGCAGCTGAGGCTGCTCTTGCCACACACAATGTACACTTCCAGGGACAATGTTTGCTATTTGTCCCGATCATTTCCTTTCCAAATGTATTTATACTGATGGAACCGTGTAAAGGCTAATACCTTTTTACTCTTTAATGTCAGCTTTTACTTTTGCAGTATTGCCACATCCTCTGAGTTCCTTCATAGAGCATCACATCTATCTTTCAGCTGCTGTTTGTTTTTAAGGAGCCACTTAGTTGGCTTCAAAATTCACCCAAGAGGCAGGTCTCCAAACTGTTTATACTTTTGAATTTTCGAGCAACCAGCCGATGAGGTGCATTTGTAGATGATGTTTTCCCCGCAAGTCAAACTAATTTTATCTTCTCTGGCAAACGATGTCATTATATTTTTTCTCGCAAATGAACAGGAATCACACACACGAGAGACAGCTGGAATAATGACATCCTGGTGCAGAATGAATTGTTGGTATATATTGGTGGAGGAGGAACAGAAACAAAATACAATGTTATCGGCACATTTTCAAAAGATGTAAATGCTATGCATGAGAGGCAGTGACAGAAGTGTCATATGTATTTTCATAAAATGAAAGTCCCTTGTATAGGATGAGGGATATCGTCTGTCAGGCCGGACTGGAGGACAAACTAAAGTCCTGGAGGAGGGGAAACTCAGGGTGGGGGTTCTGTCACAGGCGTGTTTCTGCCCGGTCTGAATAGAAGCCCCCCAGACGGTAACTAGAATGAGACAAAAGTATGCGCAATATTAACCTGTTAAACCCCGAGCCTGTTTTTCAGGTTTCAGGCTCGAAAATGACATTCCCAGAACAAATGACTGTAACTTCACTTCTAAAAGGTTTATATGAATAATTTTTGTTATCAAAACAAGGTTACATCTGTGAGTTGGATGTAGAAGTGTCAGAATAAATATAGATGTTTCTGTGTCAGAGTAAATTCAGATGGAACATAGCAAAAAAATGTAAATTCCTGTCTCCGCCTAAAGAAAACCCATTACTTATAGTGAAGACCAACCTTGAATGATGGGTTAGTAGCCTAAAAGCTTTAGGAATCCAAATTATAACATATAATAAGTACCCTGTATCAAGATTGAGGCAAAACAAGTGACATTTGATCTTTTTAGAGAGGTTTATGAAAATAAAGTCCAGGCGGAATAAGCTTTGGGCACATTTGGGCACATTTGGTTCCATCAGTGCCATTTGACCTTTTTCAGATACCAGACTATAAAAATCATTGTATTACATTGAATAATCACTATAGGTATTCATTCCATTAAAACTTTTTTTTTTTTTTTAATTTAAATAAAAAAAAAGATTCTTAAAAAAATATAAAAAATATTTGTGTGAGTGTGTATAAAAAAAATCAGGGTCCCCGTCGGCGGGGACCTTCGGGCTTAACAGGTTTTAAAAGATAAGACATAAGGGGAGACCGGAAGAAGGAATGAATGGTTAAAGGGTTGTAGGAAGGGAGGGATGAAGGGATGTAGGGAGTGAGGGATGAGAGAGAGTGAGGGATTAGGGATGAAGGGATGTAGGGAATGACGAATGGATGAATTGATGTAATGGAGGCCCGA
Organism: Pseudochaenichthys georgianus; assembly: GCF_902827115.2. Taxonomy (NCBI): domain Eukaryota; kingdom Metazoa; phylum Chordata; class Actinopteri; order Perciformes; family Channichthyidae; genus Pseudochaenichthys; species Pseudochaenichthys georgianus. The sequence continues at coordinate 9,989,257 of NC_047505.1, read as the reverse complement.
TTCGCCCCCTACACCCTACCCCTCCGTTCGCGTGGAGGGTCCGCCACATTAAGTGCTGTTCCAATCCAACAAGTGTGGAGGGGGAGTGGGTTATCAAGCCCTCCAACAGAGAGTCTGCATCGGTCCTGACTTCCCCTGCTGCTGCCCTACCTGACCGACTCAACACTATGTGTGTCCGTCAGGAAACACCCTGTGTACAAACAGTTCCTGCAAACATTTAGGCTACTGGAAAACTGCGTAAAACAAGATAGACATTCAATATCGTTATACAGACTTCATGTAACCTCATGTTTTTACCTCTTTGTATTTACTTACGGTCATATCTCCGTGTAGTGTTTACTTGTTAACATGTCAATTAAATTATAACGTTTTATTTACAGGAACTGTTGCAAAAACCAAGCAGCTTATAAACATCCAATTTTAACACAAAAAGAGGTTTGCAAAAAAGAAACTGTATAAAGCATTGCTTAATTTAGTTTAATTTTGTATTATTAAATTGCTGATTTGAAGTCATTTTTTTTTAATTACGGTATTTCCTGTTTCTGCTGGAGCGAGGGGAGTTTGTTCCAAAGCTTGCTGCTGTTTTCACACCCTCCACCTGGAAGAAGGGAGCCTCGTTAAGCTGTGAGTGTGACTACAGACGGAGTTCACAGAATGGGTAGGGTGTGGTTTGGAATTGGGCCGATGAATGGTTGAATAGAGTTGTAGGGAGGGTTGAAGGGTTGTATGGAAGGATGAAGGATCGTAGGGAGATAGGGATGAATAGATGAAGGGATGTAGGGATTGTTAAAGGGATTGAAGGAGGGTGTAGGGAGGGAGGGCTAGATAAATGAAGGGATGGGGTATGAAGGGGATTGAATGAATAGAAGGGAAAAGGAGAGGATGGGTCATGAGTAGGGCTGGGCGATTTGGCCTAAAAATAAAATCTCGATTTTTTTTTTTCTAACTAATGGACAATTTTCGATTTAAACCTCGATTTTTTCTGTTTTTTTCTAAACAAACCAGACCAAGGCAAAATTTCAATACATATTTTCTTTAATAACACAATAAAAATAAATGAGATTACCAAGTTGTCTAGGCCTATGTGAACAAATCAGTTGTTCAAGAATAAAAAAATAAAAATAAAAACAGCACTTGGCTGTCATTAATGTGCAAAGATTTTTTTTAAATCAAACTGAAAAAAAAATCTCTTGTAGGCCATCCCTGAAAAAACTTGTAAAATGAAATACAACAAATGATAACTAATGATAATGAAATGAATAATAAAAAAATACCCTCAAACAAAATAACATCCCTTTAACTTTCTAGGAAGTTGTCTTTCTACAGACCTTACACAGAACAGTTGTTTGTTCTATGTATGACCGCTTGTACCCGAACCACTTCCATACAACTGAAGTAGCACCTTTTTTAGGAATGAGTTCTTCATCTGTGTTCGTGGACATTTTTATGGTACGTCTGTCGGTCAAGCGGTGAATGTGATTGTAGTAGGCTACTGTATGTGACTACCCGATCTGCAGCTCTGCACATGCGCACAGTGTTATAAATTAAAATCAATGTTTTTGATGGCATAAAGTACCTTAAACATACCGTCAGTTTAAATGCTGTTTTATACTGAAAAACCAGAAGTTCTCGTGCGCAGTTGTTAAGCTTTTATTCTGAAAATCCTTCATCTCCGGTTAGCATTTAGCATGTGGCTAATATACCATTTACTAAAGAGGTGAATTTAGTAGCGATATGACACGGAGTGTTGCACACCAAAACCTACTGATTCCAACACTACAACTACTGTATAGACGTCGAGATATTATTATTGCTGAATATTAAATGAAGGTACAGTTTATTTGAATACGTTTGTTTACAGACGTGGGTAGCATGAGACAACATCCGGAACTACCAGAAATGAAACCAGCCGTGAAGTTTTTCCTGTCTTGAGTATTGATTACAGTGTTCAAAGCCATATTAAATGAAAAGTCATGAAAGAGATAAGGAGGAGAAAAGGTGTGTTTAGTTATATATGTAATGTACAATGTCTGAGTCCTCTGTTATGCTCAACAACGAACAACGAACACAGCATAACAACAGCAGATCGGGCAGAGTTGCAGATCGGGTAGTCACAGGCAATGTGGCTGAGTTTTGTGCGCGTTCTGGAAAGTGAGAGAGTAAGCTACTACGGAGTCCCTTAAAGCAAAACAAATCTGCGGAGTCTAGAAATGTTTTAAAATCGCGATTATTCAGTTCAGCCATTTCACAAACCGTAGGAAAGTAAAAATGTAAATTAATCGTGAAAACCGAAAAAATCGCCCAGCCCTAGTCATGAGATCTGTGAGGCCGGATGAGTTGACCGGGTAAGTAAGGATTGGTAGTTTAGCAGCCGATCGGAGGTGTCTTTGAGACTTGGACCTGCTCCTGAATGTACGTTAACTAGTGAACTTCATCTAAGTGTAAAATGTGTTTCATGTTTTTGGATGGAGAAACGTGACATATTGCTGTTTATGTGGCCTCATCCCTCTGGTGCTAGTTTGGGTGATGGAATCAGGTTACATCCAGGGACGTGCACAGGTACTGTACGGGCTAATGTTGCCCGGGCAACGGCCCGTTTGGCATTTTTGGCTGACCTGCCCCTCTGGAGAGAGCGAGAGTTTGTTTTTCTCTTTTCTGTTGTGGCCGAATCAACATGATAAGCCCACAATTAGTATTGTTGCGTCTCGCTGCAGGAAACATACTTTGTCAGCGCTGTCATCTGCCAGTGCGTTAAGACCACCTCAGTGTCGGATTTTGGAAACTTGATTTTGAGTTGTCTCATCATGGCAGTTAGAGTATAGGCGAAAACCCAGGGGACTTTACTTCCTCTTGATACCGTCGGTTATTTACAAAAAAACACCTAAATATAGCCTACTTGTTATTGAGCTTCTGTCTTTCTGTCTTTTCATCTGTAAACTCCCTCAACAGGGCCGCTCGCTTTCTTTTCTTGATCGCCCTCTCACGGGTGAACAGTTTAATGTCCCGCTTCATTGTAGGATTTCTGCCATGTCTCTACCACTTTAGTTTGACCATCTCTGTTATTAAGTTATGGAATACTAAATACATAAGTAATTAGATACCTTACCATTACTGCGCTCATAAAGAATGATAAGAATAAGAATAATGCGTATTGAACTGGTTTAATTAATTAGTGAGTTTATTTAAGGTTATTAGTTAGAAGCCCTATTTTATCAGATATGTCCTGCACAGCAGTTACAATGGTCAAACTACATTAGAACAGAATTGTCCCCATTTTATCTTTAATAGTTACTAACATTAGATATTTTAATGAGATATGGACCGCAAAACTTTTTTAAAATCAAGTCACCGAATGCAAGTAGTCGCCTTAGCTTATTTTGTTATGAGATGTGAATTACTGTTCAATTTAGTTGATGTAATAATCGTTTGGTTTCTTTTACATTAAAAACAAGTTACAATTTTCAAAAGGTCTTATGTTTTTTTCCAGTTTAGAGCAATAGCCCCTCCAAATGTCTGTGCACGTCCCTGGTTACATCTGTGATTTGGGAGGTGTTTTGCTCCAAAAGGATGCATGCTGATACAAAGTTTAAAAAGGAGGATCAGCATACATGTTTCCTGAGTGAAAGGGGTTTTAAAAAAAGCCCAAAGAGCCCATTTATGCGTTTGAGAGGCAGTGGATTTATCTACATTTGCCTGACCTCACTGTTTACCGTGTCATGCTAAAAGGCGGGAAGTTTTCATTTCCGGGCTTAGCTGAGGGTGTCTGGGGAGGGGGGGCGAGGCCAGCTCAGCCGGGTGTCTAAGGCATGAGGAGATGCAGCCTCCGTCGGGATGTCGTGGCTGTGTAAGTGTTTTAATCTGTTTGGAGTGGACAGTCCTGCCGAAGACTCGACCTCCCTCCATCTGCTCGCATTATGCCCGTAATCCCATCTCATTCTCTCCGTCTCATTCTCCCTCCCTCTTGCTCTCTTACTTTCCCCCTCTTATTTCCACTCTCACTCCAGGGATTTAGTTTGAGTGGAGCCACAGTTTAACACAGCGAGGGAGACGGGATTCTTCGAGGTACAGAAGTGTGTGTCTCGTGGTGTTGGATATCAGGAAGTGAGATCACGTCTTCTTGTCTATGTGGTCCACTTCACAAGTGGTTGGGAAGGTTACTTTATAGCAGTTACTTAAATAATGTGCTTCTTAGTGTATTGTTATAAAGATGTTGTTATATGCATATTTTTTAAACGGATTGCAATTATGTTATCCCCGTTAATCCTCATTTTCATCCAGTTTTTCCTTAAATCTGTTCTTGAGAGAGGTCCTATTGACAGTCTATACTGATTCATGACTTGTTTTGGAACCACAGGTTTGTTAGAATCTTTGTTCCTTTAACGATGAGTCCCATTGTCCTCTGAAATTGAAGATGGGGCAAACTGAGGTAAACAAACTGTCAATCCACATAAAAGACTGCAAGGCTATGTGCACACACTAAAACTGAAACACAAAATAAAAGTATAAAGAGGGTGGAGACCTTAAATCAAGGGTGGGGAACCTCCGGCCTCCGGGCCGTATACGGATCACGAGACCCTTTGGTACAGCCCTCGAGGTAATTTATAAACACACTAAAAAAAGAAAAAAGAAATCTAGACCTCAAAATAATGAAACAAGCGAGTGCCTGTTTTTCCTGGCCAAGGTCAGAGTCCTTGAACACAACACGAGCCTAACGTGTCATCACATGGTATATGTCTCGTCGGACAGGGGTGTAGTGCTGACGGAGAGCACCGGAACACCGCTCCGGTAATTCAGAAATTGCAGTAGGGCCTACACATGCTGCAGTTTTTGCGTGGCTGTGTCTTAGTTGAAAGCCCAGTGGCGATCTGTTCATCTGTCATACTGATCATACAGTCAATAACTTTGTTGTTATTAGCATCTGGTTAGCTAGCTATGCTAACGAATATAAGAAGCTTTTTCTCCAACCAGTGAGGTAAAGGCACATCTTTATATGATCATTATAGTTATAAAAAAATAAGAGAATAAAGTAAACGGGTATAAAAATACTATATAAGTTGTTATTAATAAACAAGAATACAGTTTGAAAGGGTAGTGATTTGTAAAATATCCAGAAAGAATAAGAAATCTGCTTACAGTTCTGTTTCAAATGGATGTTGAGAGATGTATCCATAGATCTCCTAATGTTGCTCTCAAAGTGCATCAGATTGATGCTTTTAACTTCAACATTTAAAATAAAATCTTCCCGGGGGAGCATGCCCTCCGCACCCCCCTAGAGGAGGTTAGGTCCCCCCCCCCCCCCCCCCACACTTAAATCATGTCCACATGGATAGGAAACTAAATACATTTGCACACATATTGTGTCCATATCTTTCTGTTTTGGTGATCATGCCACACCGTGCACGTGAATGCATGCGCGAGTCATGGTAAAATATCTGGATTAAGAGGTTGCTTTTTCTTTGCACAGCATGAAAGAAAAGCCAAATGAATGGGCTGTGATTTTAGTATTTAGTATAGAGGTCAATCATTTGTACGGCCCTCGGAGGATGTTGAAAAAATTGAAATGGCCCTTGAGAGGAAAAAGGTTCCCCACCCCTGCCTTAAATCGACATGATTGTTGTATTTAATAGTGTCAAAAGTGAATATGAAATAACATATATTCCTGGAAAATATGACCCTTTCTTACTCTATAAAGTGTTAGTTTATCGTTTATTTGTTTTAAAAGACCCTAATACTTTTAAAAATAATTAAAATGTAATAAATGATGAAGAAATTATAATGCTAGATAGGGATGAGTGTCATTAGGATTTCATTAAATCCAATAGTGATACTAAGACTGCTTATCAATACTCTGCAGAGACTGCTCTTTATCATTTGGTGCAAAAAACAAACATATGTTTTTTTTTTTTAAAGATTTAAAGAAAAGATAGGAAATAACTGAATAACCAGCCTCAGCATTCAATATGTTTAGAACGCTTGCATCACACGAGCACAGCACAACGCAGCATAACTGTTTGAGGACCCGCGACCGACCAATCCGGGTTTTAATTACCACATGTCGGCCCTCAAACATGCCAACGTGTGTTTTTCAGAGTTTTTGTTGTTTTGTTGTTTCAAGACCAGAAAACATTGGTGAATGTCAGGAACCTTGTGAAAACAGTGTAATTGGGTTTAAAGAAGGATTTTTATTCTCGAGGACATTCAGTGAATTCGGCCCATTGTAGGGAGATCAACCAGTCCATGCAATCGCAGTGTTTGTATTACCTCCCAATTGAGCGTAAGACACCAACCACCCTCAAGGTAAATCATTACATTTTTGAGTAAAGAGTGGTTTTTGAGTGTTAGGGTAAGGGTTGGAATAAGATATGTTTCATATACGGCTAAATATCCTAATAAGGAATACTTCCCTACAGTAAGTGAGACTAACAAGCCTGCCTGTGTGCATAAATGTAGCCCAGGTTTCTTTTCACCAGGGTTGATTAAAATGCACAGACTCTCTTCATTTCAACCAAGAATCTACTCCCTGCTTGTTTATTTCCCCGACATAAACCTGTGTGTATCCGGGCACATTTAGCCTTTGATATCCCCGCCCTTTCATTTTCGCAAGTCATTTAATAATGTGCCAACACCCAAAAGATTACGAGTGAGTTCTAAATTAGTTTCCCACAAAGGTTATTCCTCCCATCTAAAGCAGCCAATCTGACAATGTTCCTTGACTGCAGTGACTCCTGTCGGCATAATGAATGATGAACATATTAATTTAGTTAATTAGTTACGTGATTCATTTGGTTAGTGTTAACTGTGCTCCTTAATCTCACGTCCAGGAGAGAAGCTTTAAAAGGAGACTAAATGGAGTCTCTGAGAAGGTTCAAATGGTTACTTTAATTAAAAATATGGCGCGGTAATGTTACAAACAGGATATTGTTCAGTCAGGAGAGAAAGGCTGCAGCTTCCTCTCCCTGTGGTGGCCATGCAGAAGAGAGCTCACAAGCATTCGTCCTTCCCGCTTGCTGGCTGTTTGCTCCTCCTCTCTAGGGGCTGTGACGTAGGAGACTTCCCCCTCGTTCTTCTGTGTCCGATATTGCGTTAAACGGAGGATTTCGACATTTTACATTCATTGTATAACGCCTCTTCTCCTCCTAATCTCTTTCATGACTTTTCATCTAAATACATTTCAAACGCTAAAATCAACACTCTAAAAAATACAGGAAATACTTCACAGCATTTTGGTTTCCGGTAGTTCCGGATGTTGTCATATGCTACCCACGTCTGTAAACAATAACGTATTCAAATAAACTGTACCTTCATTTAATATTCAGCAATAATAATCTCTTGGTTCAATTAGTTGTAGTGTTAAATCAGTAGGTTTCGGTGTGCATCACTCCATGTCATTTCGCTGCTAAATTCACATCTATAGGAAAGGATATATTAGCCACATGCTAAATGCTAACCGGAGATGAAGGATTTTCAGAATAAAAGCTTGGTATTGAGAACTTCCGTTTTTTTCCAGAATAAAATAGCATTTAAACTGACGGTATGTTTAAGCTACTTTATGCTATCAAACATTGATTTTAATTTCTAACATTAGTCCATCTCAAATGCTTTCCGCTTTGAAATAGCCACACCAAGTTTTTCTTCCACATGACTTCTTATTTTCTTCTTAATTTTCTTTGAAGCTATACAATCACCTTCGATACTTGTCCTGTTCTTTAGCCAGCTAACACTGCATCAAGTAGACAAGAGTCAACTTTCATCTAATTATACTTTTTTCTGTTGCACATACACTATTCTGGTCCCTTGTTCTGGCAGCCTCTTTGGCAGGAGACACACATTATGTTAAAAAATTGAATATTAAAAGCGTTTCTTCCAAACCAATTAAACATTTGTATTCTGCCCTACTCAGTTGAGAGGAAGAGAGCGACAGGTGGACTCCCTCCACATGAGAGTCCAATATTCTCTCTCTCGGATTGGGTCTGCCAAACCCTGAAAACCCTGGTACCCATTTGCAGACTACAATGTGACAACAACGTTTAAATATCTTGTCTTATGTGTAGTCTGTTGTTTTGCTAACCAAAGCTCTTGTATTTGTAGTTTTGCCACAGTTTGTGATTTTTGGAACATTGTATCATCTAGAGTGGTGCAGTAATGAGCGACTTATGAGCACTTTAACACTTCTCCTTCCCTCGTATTGAAGTCACTAGTTTTTGTCTGTGTTAAGAAGCCTGAAATAATGTTCTCTGACATGAAATACATCAGTAAATACTCTACTTGTTAATGTCCGAAGCCTCTAGGTGTCATAAAAACGACAGTTGCTAAAAAAAAATATTTTTGTTTTCCTGCCGATTTCATTTACGCTTCAAAAATCACTAAGTGGCGTTGATATGTGGAGATTATCCGGCTGAACAAAAGCGTGTTGAGGATCATACATGTGTGTTTGCCAAACAGCAATATACTGAAATCCAATGCGGAAATCCTGTAGTCGTGGCTGCCCTTGGGATGCTTTCTTCTGGGTCGGCCTACAAAAAATACGCCATCACTGCACCACATTATACCTTCCTTCGACTTTTTATTCATTTACAATTAAGTGATAGTCAGTGTGTGAATTGGGATATTGGGCCGTATAACTAAAAACAAAATCACATTACAGGGACCCATTTTGCATTGGTGTTGAAGGACACCTATCATTTTTCAGTGCCTGTACATAAAGGTACCTGGAGTGCCTATCAACGCGCACACACTGTAAAATTAGACAACACAGTAAAACTAAATGAATTCATAAACCATACAGATTCGGATCATCTTCCTATTTAGGGTCATTAGAATATACACTAACATTGCAATTTTTCTCACAAGCCAAACAGAGCGTGTTTTTTTGGGCATGGGCCTTGAAGACACAACGCTTAAATTGATTGCTTTAGATGGATGGAGAACACAGGTATATTCAGACATTATGAGGAAAATGATGTGGGTTTTGAACATTAAATGCATGTTAACACATTCTCGTAGAAACCCAGTATAAATGTATGAATGAAAATGATGTCTCCTTTAATATCCAGAGTGCTGTGTGTTTGAGAACTAAAGGAAATGTGTACCACTTGGCTTGGATTAAACTAATTCAACTTGTTTCCAATGTGACATTACAGTTTATTAAACTCATTTTTCCATATTAACTTTGTTCCAAATTGCTGCAGTTTTTAGACACAGCTTAGTCATTTCTCAGCGTCAGCCAGAGATGAGCTGGACGACATTTAGAAATCCTTTGCAAGTTGTGTAAAGTGTTTTTTTGAAATCCAGTTTGAGCTGGAATTGAAAGGTTCAATTACTTTTCCTTCCTTTTGTCTTCTCTAATTATTTCCTGTTACTGTCATGCCAAGTCTGAAGATGTGTCCATATTTTTAAATGTGGAAGGGAATCCTTGGTGCCATTTAAGAGCTGTCATCTTCGTGTAATTAAACGCTGCCTGTGGACTTCCTGGTGCAAAGCGGATGAGCGTGATTCCTACAGTATATAGTCTGTGACTATCTTTTTAGGAAAGTAGAGTCATTTATACATAAACAGTGTTACATGTTATTAGGAGTGCCTATACAACTCCCTGCAGTACAGTCACAATCCTATTTGAATCTATTGCTATTGATCATCCTGTTAAAGTACATCATTTGTATTTCAAATGTCTTCAAAGGGAACATACGATGGTTTATTATTCATACATGTTCAAATATACGGAATATTTAACCAGGCTTTTTTCTTAAAGGATCTAAATGTCACTGGAAGGGTCACTTGGAAATGAACATCGACTGTTTCTGATTTATGTCTGATTGGAATTAGTTTCTACTGCAATTTCCTTATAATGTATTGCATTGATTATACATGATACAATTGAAATTAAATACAAAATACACTATATGGCTAATGTTAATACATATTGAAACTATTAACTATTTAAAAAAGGATCCCGATGAGTATTTATTCACACTTTCGGTCCATCGAACAGACAGAAACAGTTAGACTAAAATATGATCTATTCTTTTAGCATAGAAATTACCAAAACTATCTTTGTGTTTTTTTTGTTTCGTTGTGTCCATACATTTCCTGTCACAACAGTTTTATTTTTCAAAAAACGTAATTATATAATTTGAGAACATGTCTGATATGGTTTTATGTATGCGTATCAAAAAGTTTAGTTGCCTGAGCTTTGACAGGCAAGAAAAGTGAGATCTGTCCATTTCTTGATAGAAATATTATGGAGATGTGAAATAGAAATCAGGAAATCTGCCAGCACTTTGTTGACACATCTCTAGTTTGATTGATATGTGCATGCATGTGTGCAGATTGTGTGTCTGTGTGCGCATATGTGTGTTCTAGCTTCAAAGGGACTTTGGATAATGAAGAGAAACAGCTGGCTTTAATCAAGACAACTGTTTGTTGATCTCACACAGATTTGTGCCGCTCACTACTAAGCCAAACACACACACACACACACACACACACACACACACACACACACACACACACACACACACACACACACACACACACACACACACACACACACACACACCACACACACACACACACACACACACACACACACACACACACACACACACACACACACACACACACTGTATACATCACTTCAGGGGACATTACATTGACTTACATGCATTTCCTGGAGACTTATCCTAACCTTAACCTTAACCAACACATGCCTAACCCTAACCCTTACCCTTACCCTAAACCTAACCAAGTCTTCACCCTAAAATGAATGATTCTCCTCATGGGGACCTCCAATTTGTCCCCATATGGGAAGCCAGTCCCCACACGTGACTATGTAAACATATGTAGGTCCCCACAAGTATAGTAATGCTAGAACACACACACACACACACACACACACACACACACACACATCTGAACAAAAAGTGCAGGAAATGCTTCTTACTCGTGAAATTGTGCATGGAATGCTTTTACATCAAATGTTTTGACATTTTAAACATGTGCACGCGCACGCACACACACACACACACACACACACACACACACACACACACACACACACACGGAAGAAAAATAACCAAGTATGTTGCTTAAATACAGTTTTGAGGTATTTGTAGCCTACTTGAGTTTTTCCATGTATTGCTACTTTATGCTTCTACTCCACTACATTGTGGAGGTAAAAGTACGGTGGCCGACATGTGCTAAACACTTCTATAAGGAGAAATGCACTGCACTTTCAAAAACAATGCAATTATGTAAACACAAATGTGCCAAACCATGTGCAAATGAGTTACCTGTTGATGTTCGGGGATTATCAGGTTTCATATTATCAATAACAAATATAAATCGGTTAATATTAGTGCTGTCAGTCGATTAAAATATTTAATCGCGATTAATCGCATGATTGTCCATAGTTAATCGCGATTAATCGCAAATTAATCGCACATTTTTTATCTGTTCTAAATGTACCTTAGAGGAATATTTTTCAAGTTTTTAATACTCTTATCAACATATGAGTGGACAAATATGCTTTATGCTAATGTTTATTATCATTTGAACAATGACAAATATTCTCATGAATATTAAACACAACAACCTGGAACCTCTCTCATTCAATACAAATGGGGTGTGTGTGTGTGTATATGTGTGTATATGTGTGTGTGTGCGTGCGTGTGTGTTGGAGCTATGTGCAACTCAAGGCATATGCTCGAACGGGAGCTGCCTGGACGCTGCAATCATGAGTGTGCTGACTTCTCCTCCAATGTCCCGCTGTCTGGCTTCCTGCATAAAGTCAAGTGCTCGGCGCAGTTGTGGCGAAATGTCGCTCCTCTGTTTTCATTTAAACAGCTCCTTATATCCGTTAGCGCAGCTAGCTAGCACCAGATGCTAACAACAACAACAAGCACGTAAGGTCTCTCTCTCGCTTGATTGGACCACATACACACACCCTCCCGGTCCTCCCGATGGCCAGTCGGTGCCTGCCGGTGAGCTTGGAAGTGTGGTCTGCTGCAAGCGGGCGGCAGGAGCGGGGCTGTCAGCAGATGGTATTTTAAACTCGATGCGCTCTGAAACTACGGGGCGGCCGAGGAAAAAAATACACATGCGTTAATCGCGTTAAAATAATTAGTGGCGTTAATTTTTTTTTGCGTTAACGCGTTATTAACGCGTTAACTTGACAGCCCTAGTTAATATATTATGATGTAGTAAAACAGTAAAAAAACAGCCGTATAAAAGTAATTTACTAAATAAAAAAAGGATGTGATGAACACATACATGGTGGACTAATGGTTTACTATATAGTATTTCCGCAAATGGCAACTCAGCATAATAAATATATTTTTGGTAGCCAATGATTCTGTAACATTTAAAATGCAGGATTTCTACTTGCAAGAGAATATTTGTACACTGTGGTATTGTTTACTTTAACAGTAAAACCCTTGACAGGATCACTGTGCTTAATGTGAGTTATGGGTTGTCAAATTACCATTCTATATCCAGACAGATGGCAGTAAGAGAAGCATGTAAGCTGCATATGTTACTTGCCTTTTGTTTACCGAGATGAAAAAGAGTCTGCATCCATTTGTTCCTTCACAGAGCGTAAACAGCACTTGTTTGGTCTTCTAAGCAAACACACGTATGCATACACAGTGGGTACACACGGATGGTTAACCGCATTAACCCACACTAACCCAATGTAAAGACACTTCAATGTTTGTCTGTGGCTCATTTAATTGCCTATGAAATGAATACATAAGACAGTCAGTACACACAAAGTCAAGAGAGACCTGTTTCTGCATCTCACGGCAGAATTCCTTTCTTTACTCCTTTATTCTCCTCAGTGCCCAACAATGCTTTTATTTTTTCATTGTGTCTTTTATGTAAATAAGTAATTAAGAATCATCCAGATTGTAATAACTGCAATTATGCTGCTTCCAGAGGCATTTCCGACTGTTGTTTTTATTTGATGGTTGATGATTCCACGCCGAGCGTTTGCCAAGTGCATGTTGTGGATATTCCAATTGTCAGATTCAGATTGTCATGATGTGCAATGGGGAACGCTGCTTCTTTTACTTTGGTACCAGGAAACGAGACAGCTCAGTTGTACAGAGCTTACAATGAATGTCTGGTTAAAAGTGTGATATTCAGGCAGGATGTCGGATTTCAAGCATTAAGAAAGCTATATTTTCAGAATGCAGGCTGAATTCCAATCCAGCCCCTACAACCTCTCGCTCATACTTACACTCCGTTTGCACATTTGCATTGAAGGTCTATTTGCGTTAGTGCCATTCTAAACTAACACATGGGGAGTGGAAGTTATTAGACCCTCCAATAGGAAGTTTTTAAACCCCTCCAACAGGAAATCTTCATCAGTCCTACTGTAAGCAGTGGCGAACCGTGTCTATCACAAGTGGACCTTCTGTAAACCTTATTATTATTATTTATTCATTTTTATTTAAATGTTATTACATTTTATTTATTCAGCTGGAAGTGACACTGCAGACAGAGTTCACTTTGTCACGGAGAGGGAGAGTGTATGGGCCGGTTTGGAATTGGGCCATATACTAAACTAGGGGTTGGCAACATTAAGCTGCCTCATGCTTTCTAAGTGTGCAAAAGAGTTTTTGGGAAAAGTTGTAATGCCCTCTAAGAAGTATTCCAAATGTCCTCTTTTACAGCCATTGGCAGTTGCTTAGCCTGTTATTTACGGTAGTTTGATTTATCTTTTTAAGATTGATTAAAGGTTGGTATAGCGTTAATGCTTTCATAAGGATGACAGCCTTCTTGTTAAATGCTCATTTTTATTGGGAGAAAAATCTATATATTTTAAACGTTACTATACATGTTGACTATATGAATGTGAAAACTATACAGATCAGTAATAGATCCTTAACAAACACTTGACCTACAGCCACATTTCAGCCTATGTTGGATCTGCCCACTTACAACAAGAGCTACAGAACCATTTGTCATGATATTTTAAATAGATTTCGCAAATCATACCAACATGACTGGTTTTATTTGGTTCTTATAGTTGTTGTTATCTTGTCATTTACTGTCCTTTACAGAAGATAAATAGACAATTCACCATCTGTCAGTGCTAGAAACATATCATTATTTGTTCTGGAAGAAGAGCTTCCTTAAAGTTGTGTGACAAAGAGTAGTCTGGCAGATTTGCATCTAACCCCAGATGCTCTGCGGAGACCGGGAGAGGCTGCTAACATTGTCAGAGACTGCAAATGGTTGGAAACAGGCTTGTAACCTGATTCAGCCATGACCTGCAATCCATCAATGCTGAACTGGAACTTTAAAAGCTTTTCCGCCTTTAATGTCAGATATGAGCATCTAGGCACGTCAGTAGCCATTTCGATGTGTCACCTTTCAGAAAGCACCATCTCAAATGATTGCTTTTAATTGTATGGATCTACTCTCACTCAGTGAAAATAGAAACCTTTCAAAGTTTGAAAAGGTCATCCAGCTAATGACGGAAGATTGTAGGAGAAGTGTTCCTATCAGAATAACACGTTCATAATGTGTCCCGAACATCGTTTCCACTTGGCTTATGCCTTTTATGAATGCTTTTTCAATGCTTAGTTTCATGTGCAATTGTACTTCTGTAATGTTTAAATGTGTCAATAAAGAATATCTTAGCTGTGAGTACAACTACAATTGAATATGCTGGGATAAATATATCATGCTAAATCAGAACACCTCAGAACTATGGGCGTCGCAGCCATTTATATGAGGGTGGGACAAGTCCCCCCCACTTTTTCAAATGATTAGTTTAGACCCCCCCACTTTTACCATGGAAAGTCCGTAAATCGTTCTCCCCACTCGCCACACTTTGTTTAGCGCTGTGTCAGTGCTTCACTATCAAATCAATTCCACTTGCTTATTGAGAGAATGCCCAAATCAATGAAACTCCGTACCATGTTTTCACTGCTACTTTGTACCAAGGCAGTTTCTCCCATAGCTCGCGCATGTTCAAGGAGTGTTGTCATAGTTGGACAGCTCAGATCTGTTGTATGAAGCGATGCCGGTAGCGGAGGTAAGGCACACACACCAAGTGTTCAGGACATTGTTAATACAGTGAAAATCAAAGCTGACGATCTCTTGGTTTGATATGTTTTTTCCCCCAGACAACATGGACATAAGAACATTTTTTCCAAAGAAGAGGAAAGTAAGTCATCAGCTGGTAGCAGTTAATCAGTTAACAGTGATGGTGGCGGCGTCTCACTTCTGGAGAGGAGTTTTGTCTTTATCTCATGATAGAGAGATACATATACTGAATAGTTTAGATGAGAAAAGGCATCGAAATGCCAGGTTACTAGTATTTATCATGTAAACAGGGAACATGAATAACCCGATCTCTCTGTGCTCATGTAAACACCATAGGCCTATCCCCAATATGATCATAACCGGGATAATACTCATAAACGGCTTACTGATGTCTATGTACAGTCAGTGTGTTTTACTGGAGCCTCAGTTCGATAAGAGATTATTTTCTGAGTTCTTTAACTTCGGTACTCTCTCTCAAAATGATAATGTGCATTATGTTTTAATTATACTTCTTATCATTCAGAAGCTTTTGTGTGTGTTTATGTTTTACTGAGTGCTTATAGGCAATCCCAGTATTCAGTTAACTATTTACTTTCTGTGCACATTACATGGACTAGCTAATATTCGACCTACTGCTTGGGACTTTGAGTCTTCAAAATGTCCAATGTCACAGACTGGGACTTACTTTAGAGTCAATTGTATTTACATTCAGTATGACTTGTTATGATTCAATGTGAAAGAGTATACTGCTCAATAAATAATGATCACTTCACCACCTCTCTTGACATCTAGGCGCTTGAGAGTGAGTCAGAGGCAGAACACAGGGACAGTGGAGAGAGGTCCGTTGCTGAGGGGAGTGATGAAAGGGAAATGACAGTTTAGAGTAAATTGTGATGTGGACTCTCATCCCAGAATGTTAAGGAAATCAGTGGGGATATTGAACAGGAAACATTTCAGTCAAGGGGAATCATATGACCAATATAGACGGAAGAGCAACATTTATTTGAACATTTAACTCAATGATACCATTCCTAGGTGAACTTAACATCTGTATGGAGTCAGATCAGTCTCAATATGAATAAATGCTCGCAGAAGGATTCACAAATGTATTTTGCGTTTTATATATAAATGACTCTCCCCAACAATATCTCTCAACGCACTCACACATATTTATTGTTGTATATTAATGTACAAAAAATGGACATTTAAACTGCTTTTTATTAATTCAAAGACGGCTCTGAATTAATAATCAAATATGTTTCCTTTCTTCACTACTGGATGAAATTACAAAATGTACCCAGCATTTTCCTCATGCTAGTATAGCCACATAAAAACCATCAAACCACCTGTTAGAATGCACCAGAATACAGGAAATCTATTTATTTATTTTTTTGACTGTTTGTAAAAATGTAAATATAAATCTCTGATTTTTCAGTCTGTCACATTGCTATCCCAAGAGCAGTTACAAAATACAAAATATTATCATATTTACTAGAGTGGAAGGTAAAATCATACACATATCTGTATGTGCTGCCCTCAGTAGGTGTACTGAATATACTGTATCTTGGCAGCCTTTTCTTCACCAAGACTCTGAAGACAGTTGTCCACAGGTTTATCGAACAAAAAAGTAGGATTATTCTATAAACATTGCATAATCAGAAAATACTTACAGTAAAGGTCTTGTAAGTACACTGTAAGCACATTATTTTAAATGTTGGATTACATTACTATTTTTAAGCCTTTTTAAATCACTCATGTTAACATATTGCATTGCATATTTATCAAATATCTTTCACGTATTTACATCAATAAAGTCACCCATAACAGTTCTGTTTAACATATCATCAATAGTAACATTTTACTGTAATATAAACTCCTGTGACTATAAACATAGCACAATAGCACACGAGGAAATCAACTGAGTAGCTTTGTAGACATTTACATCAAACTGCACACAACTACTTTTTCAATAACTAATACTGAACTGCTATTGAACAAAAGGATGTAAAATATTTTACAGAACAATTGAGGAAACCAGTTCCAACAGTTCCACAATGTGCAAAGTAAGCAGTCATTACACTGATTCACTGTAGATTAGGGAACTTGTTTTAGTCATTGCAGCCATATTGTTACATGGACAGGAAGTCAAGCCGTAGCCAAAGCAACAGTTTGCCACAGTTTTTCTTTGAAGCAGGACAACAGGTTAACGTGTTAGCAAGCTGACTTCACTACAGAGTGATGTAGTAATGATAAAGGACAGGACCTGGCGAGAAAACAAATACAATTTTGTGTTCATAATTGTAGCTCTGGAGACCGCTGTGCAGAGGCTACAGACAGACTGAGGAGAAGCACAAGGGCCCAAGGATGAGTGATCCTTATATAGAGCTTTGATAAATAAAAAAGTGACATACAGGTGGTTAGCTAATTATAGTTAAAGAGTTGTAAGCAACAGCTTGAGCAGCTGAATTCAAATAATGAATCAGTAGCCATAGTAATACCACTTTTATTTATTGAATCACCCATCTTAATGAAATATCATTTTGAAATCTGGTTGCAAGAATTTGTGGAAAATGCTCATTTACTTTCTTAGAGTTAGATGAGAAGATTACTACCACTCATCTGTTAGCTTCAGCAGATAGACAGCTCTGTTTTGCTAGCAGCTAGCTAGTCTTACTGCATGTGACGACAATCTGCCTATCAGCAACTCTGAAGGTCAATATATAACATGTTATGCCTTGTTTGTTTCAATCTGTAAAAAAAGATGCGGAAATTCAGTACCTCGCTAGCTGTTACCCACTGAATCCAATCTTCATGCTAAGCTAAGCTAACCAGCTGCTGGCTGTAGCGTAAAGCTAAGCAGACGGTCAGTATCTCAAAGTGGCATTGATGTTCTCATCTAACTCAGAAACTTGTGATGAATCTTTTCCAAAAATAAGAAAAGGTAAGATATAGAGTGTGGCTGGAACTTTGTGTCTCAAATTTCAGCACATTTCCATCCATCCATCTTCTCCCGCTTATCCGTGGTCGGGTCGCGGGGTTAGCAGTTCCAGCAGAGAGCCCCAAACTTTCTTTTCCGCACATTTTTCATTGTTAATTCATTTCCAAAGCTGGACAGAAAAATAACAGTGGTACTGTTTCCCAGTGCATTGTTACATAGTCTGACAAAAAAATGCTTTTCAATAATTCATTGTAGTTGTCAGAAAGAAATTGTGCCAAGATCAATTTCAATTTATAAGCAATACATTTGATTTTTAGCATTGCAACTACCTACTTATTGGAATGTTGACCGTTCAATTTAACCTCTACTTTTTATAGCAGCCTTGTGTTTTGATTTACATCCCACCATTATATTTTGGCACTATATTCTAGCGCTAGTATCATCAGCTGTGTTCCCATTTCATAATCAGCATATTTCATTCACATTAAGTACAGTGTTTGACAGTGACCTTGATCATTATATTGCTTAAATCCCACTTTTATTATGTAAAGCAGTAAGATATATAATATGCCTGCTGCTATTAAAGTACTACCAAATCCATATTCTCTTATTGCCCCCAGCCTATTTGTGTCGTTTATCCTTTTTTATTTCATCCCGTCTAAATGTTCCTCCTGCTTAATCCTTAATCTATCATTTAACTCTTTAATTGTATGAAATTACATTTAAATCTGTATCAATTTAAATCTATCTCTCAGAACTCAATAGGTGAAACTGGTCAATTCTATGTTTAGTCTGTTTGCAGATATTACAGCTCTTCAACTCATGCAGTGCAGGAAATAGTTTATTACGGCTAATAGCTAATACAAGCTAACGTAAAATGGGAGTTGGGTTAGAAACCAATCCAGGCTGGCTTTATTCCTTTGTTTACAGACTGCAGGCCTATATAATACTTCAGTGATTTGAGAAACTGGGAGATTATTTCAATATCTCACAGCCTGCCATGGTTTATGGATTAATTAATGCTAAAATGGGGGAATGAAATTCAGAGGTGAATGGGGGCGGACTGTATGGAAGTCAAGTTTGTTGAGTGTTGAGTAATTTGTTTTTCACAGTGGAAGTCTTTGTAAGATTACATGGAATTGTCAGAGCCCCGCGGCTGCTCAGTTCTAACATGTGAGAAAATAAATGAATGGATAAAGAAAGGAAAATGTTTTGTTTTTTTAGAACCTAACCTTGAAAGGTGGGTCACCTAGATAAACTATGGCAGTGATTGATATCAGGTTTACTATTGTTATTTGCAAGATAAAGCCTGGGTATGGGAAAGACCGACTGAGGAGCCAACAATCAAAAGGAAATTAAACTACTGAAAATTAATTGCTGTCTCATGTTGTTATCAAGGTGTTTCCATTATTATGATAAAGGGTTGTTTTCCTTTCATTGTATCTTACAGGCGTAGTGTTAGTGATTCAATTCCCAATGAACAGGCATTATTTGCCAGGACTGGCAATGAGAATAAGAAAAATAAATGGGGAATGAGAACTGACAAAGTCAACAGTTGGAAAAACGCAGAATAACCAGGAAACTATTAATTGTAATTACCAAAAATGTACAAATGCATTCATTAATAATTCTTATTATAGCCAATTTGTATTTTGATGTAAAAAAATAAGAATTCTGGCTGGCTTCACCACCTGGCACCATCTGGCGTTGCTTCAAAAACATTATGGGCTGAGGACAGTTGTCGTCAATTAGTTGACAATATCCTGCCAGTAAAACTCGCTCTCCAGATAACAAATGCATTGCTTTGATTGATGAGATATTGTGGTCTTGTGTGGGTGCTTGATGGAACTGTTTAAATGTTTTAATTGCACTCAAGCTAACAAGTTCCATTTTACCTTTGTTTTCTTGTCTAACAACATTTTAATAGCAAGTCCTCATGTGAGCCTGGTTTTATTAAGAAAAACACATGACAGAAGTATCTTCTTGGACTGGTTGTAATGTTGAGTGCGTGTGTGTTTATAAAGTAAAAAAACACACACTGCCTGTTGTAATCCCTCTGCTGCTGTTCCCTTCGCTACTCATCACCGTACCTTAACAAGCTATAATGCCATATTCATCATTTCAGCAATTCATCACACTGAATGATGTGATAATTCTTATACAAAGTTGCCCATACAGTTGGAATAACATATGTGTTATGTCTTATGTCTTTATTAGGATCCCCATTAGCACTAGCATGAGCATTGGCTATTCTTCCTGGGTTCCTCACACACACAAAACATACATAAACATACATACAACAAAATTAAAACAAAACAGCTCATCATTTCATGGAATTTTACAGTGCTGTATGAAATGAAAACTAAAATGGTCATCCAATTATCGCCATCCTAAGGCCAAACTAAAGTAATTGTTTAAATATTTTTCTGCAGAACTAGACCATATAACAATATACAATAATCAAGCTACGACAGAACCAAAGCATCCAGAACTTGTCTACTGACATCTATTGGCAAATATTTTACAATTATTTTTACAAGTGACACACCCCTTCCCATTTTACATACAACATTATCAATTTGTTTAGACCAAGATAATTTATGATCCAGGGTTATACCTAGCAATTTTGTCTCCTTGACCTGTTCAATTTGAATATGGTTTAAATGTAGTTGCAATTTGGGTCACCTTTTAACTGATGATTTGATCCTATTAATAAAGATTTTGCTTTTCCAGCATTAAGTACTAACTTATTATTTATGACCCACTCTGATATCAGTTATAGATCTGTATTCATAACATTTGTCAACTATCTTAGTCGATGCTGCATAATATATTGTTGAGTCAACTGCATACACTACAATTGTGGCTTTTTCAAACACTAATGGTAGGTCATTTGTAAAAATAGAAAATAAAAGTGGTCCCAAACAACTACCCTGAGGTACTCCACAAGTGACTGTCTTCATCTTTGACAGATTTCCATTAAAAAAAACAGTTTGACTTCGATTCGTCTCTCTCACAAAATGATTGTGTGTGTAAATAGGAATAAAAAGTGGAATGTGTCTGACACCAAAATTATTCCAACATTATGGGAAATAGTATATTATTAAAATTACGTATTTTACTTATATTCTGAAACCGAAGGCTTTGTTTTAATTTGTTCTACGAAATAGAACTGGGGTTACGTACTGTAACCCAGCTTCTATGAGTATAGGCGCAGCCCTCTAAGGCTATCGCTATTGGGTAATCCCCACTGCACGTGTGCAGCACTGACAGACTTATTCCACGCCCACCTATGACGTGGGCCCCACCTCCGGGCTCACTTCCGTATAAATAGGAAGTAGGCCCTACAATCCACTCCAACAGCTTTTCTTCAGCTATTCGTGGAGCCAGTGGGGCCCGAACCTTAGAGGGCTGCGCCTATACTCATAGAAGCTGGGTTACAGTACGTAACCACAGTTCTATTTCGTATAAGGCTTCACCCTCTAAGGCTATCGCTATTGGGTTAAGGGTGAAGCAGGATGTAGTCTACGCCCCACTGGTTCCGTCCATTACCAGAATTAAAAAATAAATATTCTCCATCAGGGAACGAAGGTAGGCTTACTCAGGCTATCTGTCGTTTATAAAAAGTAGAGATCGAGTCTCACTTGTTAAAAACTATCAAGAGAGGGGGAAAAAAGGGCAGCTCTCTAAGTGCCGACAGGCAGGAGAGAGGGCACGCAGTTGAGTCCCTGGCATTACTCACTCTGACAGGACAGTCAGTACTGAGTGTGTCAGAGAGGAATGGGAGACATCCCTCGAATACAAACGAATAAAAGAACAGGGGGAAGACCAAGATGCAGCAGTGCAAATGTCTTTCACTGTCATTCCTCCGAGGTGAGGAGGAGGAAAGAAGCCATCCAAAGTTATCACTCTCGATCTAAACGAGCTTGTGATAACCTTTGGCATAAAAACCGGGTTAGGGCGCAATACAGCTAAGCTGCCATCTCCTTGGATCCGGAGACATGACTGAGCCACTGAGAGAGCAGACCAATCACTCACCCTTTTAGCTGATGTCAGAGCCAAGAGCAGAGCTACTTTGGCTGACAAAAACTTCAGGGGAACCTGATCTAAAGGTTCAAATGGAGCTTTACTCAGTGCGCGTAACACTAAAGCCAAAACCCATTGAGGCGCCAAAGCGCGTGACCCAGGTATAAGTCTCTGTGCTCCCCGTAGAAAACGTTTTGTCAGAGGGTGACTAACCACCGTGCTGACACCAATCTACGTGGCAAGATGAAATGGCAGCAGCATATGTTTTGACCGTGCTATAAGCCAATTCCTGTCCAGCAATAGCTGGAGGAACGACAGCACGAGGCAGGGGGCCCGTAACGGGGTCCAGGCTGTTCCCTACACACCAAACGGAACATTGTCCATTTGGCTGTGTAGGATGTGTGTTCAGCAGCTGCGCTGATCGAACACCTCCCTGGCGATTTATGCAGGCCGCCGCTGCTTTGTTGTCTGTTCGAATCAACACATGTTGATTGTACAGCAACAGGGTGAAGTGCTGGATTACTTTACATATAGTAATTCCAGCACGTTTATATGGAGAGACATGTGACCCGGCCACTGTCCCCCCACTGCCTGCGACATGCACGTTCCTCAGCCTGCGAGAGATGCGTCTGTGAACACTGCAGTGTGTGACGTCACTCTGCTCAGGGGCACCCCCACTGACATGGAGATTTTTCCAGTAGGTTAAATCCCAACCCACGGAAGGAGGAATGTACACCATGCGTCTCCTCTGACGCACAGGGTCGATACACAGGTGAATAAACCACCTCTGGAAGTCTCCTCACTGTGAAGGAGACCCAGGGGGATCACCACGTGACCAGCTGATATCATGCCTAACAGCTGCATCACGGAGAGGGCTGTCACCGCCCCGCGGGGTGTGACATGCCGGATGAGAGCTGTCCGAGCTGCTTAAAAACCAATCGGTTTTAAAGACAGCCGGTTTATGCAGCGAGCCATGCTGCCTATAACCGACAGGTCAGGGGCAGCCGACTTAACCGGTGAGCCTTGCTGCTTATTATTATCCATCTGTCCATCGAACACGTGCGTCGCCACTCTGAGTAACTCTAAGAGCGCGCAACCTGCTCTGGATGTGCTGTGGTTGTCATGGTGACGAGCCACGTCAGAGCCCTCACCGCCGTTGCCCGTGAAGCAACCCAAGAGGGGCCCGGTCCGAAAAGGCTGTGAGGGGGCCGCCACATACTGCATCTCACACCGGCTCTCATCCTGTCTCTGTTTAGGAGAAGACTCGTAAACTGGACATTGAGACGCGTTCACGCTCAAACCTGCTGAGGAATGAGCGGAGGTGTGTGCAGTGCTATTCACACAGTGCGTAATAACAGCCCTGGGCTCATTACGACCGTGTGTAGTAGGCACATCTGCAGGACAGAGGAAGAACCGTGCTGCCTGCTAACCGACAGGTTAATAGCTGCACCGGAGGAGAGCTGTCACTTTCTCCATTCTCTGCTGTGAGAGTCGCGCTCTCATGCGGGCTGAGTTCAATTCCACTCCCAGTTAAATGTCTGGGAGGGAAGAGGACAGCTCTTCTTCCAGTTGATAATGAAACCCAGGCTTGACTGAAAAACCGCTTCCTCCCTGGAGCGAGCCAGCCACAGCCGGTCGTCCAGGTAAAATAACCCTCATCCCCATTCTGAGTAGCTGCTCCAACCGTCTCCACCCACTTTGAAAAAAGTGTGTAGAGCCAGGAATGACAAACACAGGAATTTGCTGTGTTTCGGGATGATGGTTACGTGGAGGTAAGCATCCTTCAGGACTATGGATGTGAACCTCCCTGGTGAACACACTACAGCACCTGTTTGATCGTCAGCATGGGAAAAGGGCATTCCCTTGTTGGACACTGACAGATCGAGGATGGGTCTCATTCCCCCCGCCCGTCTCCTTCGAGACCAGAAAATAGCGGGAGTAAAAACCCCTGATGTTCTTCCCATTGAGGAACCCTGGGAAAAGGCTTCCTGCCGCTCTGCACGGAGCGCGAGCCACTGTTCCTGGGATGACAGGACTTCCTGTATCCCGTAGAACTGCGGGGGGGAGAGGCGAATTGCAGAGACTACCCTCTGCCCATCCACCTGCTCATCCATCTGTCCATCAGACACACTCGCCGCCACCCTGAGTACTCTGATAGCACCGGGTGTACATTTTCTGGATGTGCTGTGGTTGGTGACAAACCATGCCAGGGCCCTCCACATGCTGCATTTCACACATGCTCTCGTTATGTCGTCGTTTAGGAGAATACTCGTAAACTGCGCGTTCACGCTCAACACCACTAAGGGATGAGCGGAGGTGTGTGCAGTGCTGTCCACACGAGGCGTAATAATGGCCCTCCGTGGGCTTATTACGACCGTGGTAGGAGGTGTCTGAGACAGAGGAAAAATCCATGCTGCCTAAACCCAAAAAGTTTACGGTAGACGGATTTGAATAGCAAGCCCAGCTGTTTTATTAACCGATAAGTTAAAAAAAAAACAGCCGGCTTAGGCAGCGAGCCATGCTGCCAAGTAACCAATAGGCTATTGGCAGCTGGCTTAACCGGGGAGCCTTGCTGCATATTAACTTCCCTCTGTCAATCTAACCCACGCGCCGTCACTCAAGGCGCAAACCTGCTCTGGATGTGCTGTGGTTGTCATGGTGACGAGCCACCCCTCCAGACGTTGCATTTCACACAGGCTCTCCTTATGTCGCGTTTAGGAGAAGGCTCGTAAACTGGACATTTAAGGTGCGTTCATGCTCAACACCCCTAAGGGATGAGCGGAGGTGTGTGCAGCGCTGTCCACACTGTAATAATGGCACTCGTGGCTCATTACCACCATGTGTAGGAGGTAGGTTTGGGACAGAGGAAAAAAATCTGAGCTGCCTAAAAACCAACAGGTTTTAAAGACAGCCGGTTATGCAGTGAGCCATGCTGCCTATAACCGACAGGTTAGGGGCAGCCGGCGTACCCGGTGGGCCTTGCTGCTTATTATTATCCATCTGTCCATCGAATACACGCGTCGCCACTCTGAGTAATACTCACACGCGCAACATGTTTTGGATGTGCTGTGGTTTGTCATGGTGACGAGCCACGTTAGAGCCCACACCACTGTTGCCTGTGAAGCAGTCCAAGAGGGGCCCGGAGCGAAAAGGCTGCGAGGGGCCCTCCACACGCTGCATCTCACACCGGCTCTCATCCTGTCTCTGTTTTGGAGAAGGCTTGTAAACTGGACATTGAGGCACGTTCACGTTCAAACCCGCTGAGGGAATGAGCGGAGGTGTGTGCAGTGCTATTTACACAGTGCGTAATAACAGCCCTAGGCTCATTACGACCGTGTGTAGTATAGGTACATCTGGGACAGAGGAACAACCGTGCTGCCTATAACCGACAGGTTAGGACATGGATCGGCAACCCGCGGCCCACGGGCCACATGCGGCCCTTTAAGCCCTCTGCTCTGGCTCCCTTGAGTTTAGACAAAAATAAGAATAAAATAAAAGTATTTGTAGGACTATTTATATTTTGTTGCATGGTTGAAAATGTTTCGTATTTTGAGGTGATACTGTGACACATAAATAAAAAACAAAACGGTTTTAATTAGGTCAACTAAAAATATGCGTCACATCCTGCTCCGGTCCCGCGCGAGCGCCTTTTCTTGGAGGCGAATTACCTGACCCCCGGTATGTTTGATATGTAGAGAGAAGTTGTCAACGGTGGTGCAGCCTTTACGTATCGAGGAACAACAAGGGAGAGGAAGACAGCTGACGATCGTCAGTCATAATTCAATGGGGTATGTAATTTATTTCAGAAAACACTTTTTGTTATATTCCATGGAATGCTCTTAATGTCCCGATAGCAATGAATATATTAAATGCTTTGACAATAAATACATACAAAAATTAATCTCTGGAAGCCGTAGCGCTGTGAAAAGCACGACCAATCATCTGAGTCGGCCCGGCTAAAATAACTGGATGGCCTACCTGCCTGTCAGCCTTCCATCTGGGCACACAATTATATCGTGCCCTCATTGGTCATGTGCGCGTTCGTGTGTGTTGGAGGAGGGACTCTGTAAGAAAGTCTGAAGGAAGAGGCATATTTTTTCCGGTTGTGTAGTGTACTTTCAAATTCTAGCGCACTCGAGCTGGTTTCTCCATTCTTACCTACCCTACCTTTAACTCTTTTTAGGGTGCAGATATATGTTTTATTTATTTCAAAGTGGGCCCATTTTAATAATATTTTTTTCCCCTTCAAATGTGCAGAGGACTCCCCAAGTGCTGTTTTTAATTTATTTTAAAGTAGGCCTGTGTATTATTTGTAATTCTCCTTAAAAGTTCTTTGTTTCTTATTAGAGGTTAACAGTTTTATATCATGTAATAAATAGCCTAATAAATGTTTTTGTCTGATATAACAATAAAAAACTATGAAATATGTTTTGCGGCTCCAGACAAAAAAATGTTGGGGGAAAAGGAGCGAAATTGCTCTTTTGGTCAAAAAGTTTGCAGACCCCTGGGTTAGGAGCATCAGGTTTAACCATCAAGCCCTGCTGTCAAATAACCGACTGGTTAATTACAGCTGGCTTGTGCCGCGAGCCCCGCTGCCGCGCTAACCAACAGGTTACAGCCGGCTCAAACGGCGAGCCCCGCTGTCTGTTAACCGACAGGTAACAAACAGCTGGCTTATGCACCTCCACACGCTGTATTACACAGCGGCTCTCCTCATGTCGCCGTTTAGGAGAAAACTCGTAAACCGGACATTGAGGTTCACGCTCAAACCTGCTTGAGGAATGAACGGAGGTGTGTGAAGGAGGCACATCTGTGACATAGGAAACAAACCCTGGCTGTCTAATTAACCGACAGGTTTTAAAGACAGCTGGTTTGAGCCGTGAGCTCTGCTGCCTAACAACCGACAGGCTGTGAGGCAGCCGCTTATGGAGCTTTTTATTTTTTATTTATTTGTTTATGTCATCCTCCTGAACCGGGGGAACGGGGAGATCTCATTAGGCGGCTGCCTTTCCGATGATCTCCGGGAGTTCCTGAAGAATACCGCCTATCGACGGCAGAGCCGTGATGGCGGATAGAGGGACCCGTCATCAGCTCGGCAGCCGAACCTAGGTTCGGCTACCGGGCTGATTAGAGGAGACAGTGATTACAAACAATTTTATCCTGTCGTTACAAGCTTAAAAATATATTCTTAATATGGTGATAAAAGTTTGATATTCTCAAATCCAAGATCAAAACCCTCAAATCACAAAACCATGGGTTTTGTAAAAAAATGGAGGTTTATCTTGGAATGTGCCATTGCGACATCCGAATGATTTTGATAGAGCGGGTCAAAAACTAAATAAGTATCAAATGAGGCATATAACATTGTTTTACGGTAATTATTTGGCTTACCTATACTCTCATTCAAATGTTTCTATGGTTTCGTCTCTTCCAACACTATCCCTCATCCTTACCGAGTGATGGACTGTGCCCTGGACTCTCATTTGTCCAAACAAATGTAGCTAAAGAGTAAATGGCTCCTGGGTCCAAAATAACTACTTTGTGTGTGAATATTTTGCAATAGAAGATCATGTGATAAAATACACTGTTCATTGAATATTTTAGTTTTATACACCAAAACCAGAGCCTGTAGCACTCATTATGCTCTCATTATGCTCAGTGTGTGTGTGTGTTTCAGTGCCTGTGTGGGGGTGTGGGGGGGGGGTAGAGGTCACAGGGCAGCTTCCTCATGTCTGGCCTTCCTGCTGCAGCGGGATCAATTAATGTCTGCGCTTGTGTAATTGTGTGTGTGTGTTTGTGTGTGGGAGGGTCAGTACACGCATGTTTTGATCAAACGGCTGTGTGGTGTCAGACCCCCGCCCGTCTAACCCCGCAGCCCCTCCTCTGATATGCTCGGTTTTATTTTATTATTTTATGCGTGTTTGCAAATGGGTCATGGCAATACACTTTATTCAAGTCCATACAATCTGTCTGATGTTTGGGAGGGTAACTTTAGAAATGTAATCCGTTAAAATCACTAGTTACTTGTAAAACATTTACTCTGTAACCTAACCTGAGTATGGATATATAAAAGTAGTGTAACCTGATTACTCTGGGTTGGTTTGGGATTACCTCAATATGAAATGCAATGCAAATAAACACCAATGAGAAAATAAATGTCAATGAGATGTTTTTAACTTGAGTATTATGTAAGACAACAGAACAATTTAACCTTAGAAAAGAAGAAACCCGACCACAGATAAGCGGGAGAAGATGGATGGATGGAAGAAGAAACCAAGATATTCAGTATCATTATGTGTCCTCTGCTCAGAGATTTTATTGATAAGAAAACCTGTCTTTCATGAAGCATATTCAGGCAGCAGCCTATAGAGAGGCGAAGTCCCGCCCATCTACTTACGACCCATGGGACCTTATTTCGGAAAAATTATGTATTGAAGACAATGGGGAGAGAAAACGTATCTTTCGATCCCGTTTGAATTGTGCCATGAATTACACAATTGATGTTTGTCAATCTTAAAAAACCATTTCCATGTAAAAAAAGTCACAGTTTGTCGTAAACCTGTTGAAATATAAGACTATGAAAAATACGCAACTAGAAAGACTACACATCCCAGAGTAAGTAATGTCATAACTGATGTCAGTTTTCCTCCACTAAATATAGCTAAGATAAGATAGCTTTAACAAGATGCCTGTGTGCTTCGTACCAGGTTGTTACCATACCAGCAATGGGTCTTGCTCGTTCTTTCGCTTCCCGTCTGATGAAAGGACCAGGAGTGGCTGGATCAAGTTAGCTACCTAGCTAGTAGCAAGCACGTTAGTTAGCATTACAGCCTTGTCATTTGTATTAGCCTTCATTTTTATCATCATATTTACATATTCACCAACACTTACAAACACCCATAGTGTCAGAAAGCATCTCGTGCAGACGTGCCTTAAAAACATTCAGAGAAATAAAATTGCTCAATTTTAATTTGGACTGTAGGCTGTTCCAAGCAAGTGGAGCTGCGCACATAAAAGCCGTCTTACCTAAGACAGTCCTCACTCTTGGCCCATCTAACAAGACCACATCCTGCGATCTCAGACAATAGCTGCCCGCAACGTTCTGCTTTACCAGAGAACAGATGTAATACGGGAGTTTGCCCAACATAGCTTTATAAATAAAAGTGTACCAGTGACTGAGCCTCCGTACAGAGAGTGATGGTAAACCTGCCTTGGTATACAGTGTACAGTGATGTGTAAGCGCTTTACAATTTGTGACAAATCTCAGAGCACTGTGATACGCAGCATCCAATTTGCTCAGGTAATTGGCAGGTGCATTCATATACAACAAATCACCATAGTCCAGCACAGGTAGAAAGGTCACAGAGACTAGCCTTTTCCTGGCCTCAAGCGAGAAACAGGACTTGTTTCTGAAAAAGAACCCTAGCCTAACCCTCCGTTTTTTAAGCAGGTTATTGACATGAAGTTTAAAAGAGAGACAATCATCAAGCCAGATACCAAGGTATTTGTAACAGGCAACAACTTCAAGTTTTGTTCCTTGCATAGTTACAATATCTAAAACAGGCTCTGGTGTCTTTTTTGCTTTTGAAAAGAGCATTACCTTGGTTTTATCCACATTTAAAAGAAGCTTTAATTCAGAGAGCTGAGTCTGAATAGTGTTAAAAACAGCCTGTAATTTAACAATAGCCTCTTTAATGGAGGGACCTGCACAGTACATCACGGTATCATCCGCATAAAAATGTAAAGTAGCTTCATCCACATTATCACCTAAGCTGTTAATATGGAGAATAAAAGTGGTCCTAAAACAGAACCTTGTGGTACACCATTAGAAATGTTTAACCACTCAGAAGACAGACCATCGAAATGAACACATTGGGACCTTTCAGAGAGGTAGTTCACAAACCACCCCACTGCATGGCTGGATATGCCTATACTGAGTAGCCTCTGCTTTAAAATGCGATGATCAACGGTGTCAAACGCTTTGGAAAGGTCAATAAACAGAGCTGCACAACTCTGCTTATTATCTAAAATACTAGTAATGTGATTTACCACTTTCATTGTCGCAGTGATGGTGCTGTGTTTCTTTCTGAATCCTGACTGATGTTTAGACAGGATATCATTTATACTTAAAAACTCCTTTACTTGTTCACTCACAAGTCGTTCGAGCACCTTAGCCAGAACTGACAATTTAGAGATTGGCCTATAGTTATTTAAAATAGTTGCCTCCCCTCCTTTCAGTAAAGGCAAGACATAAGCAGACTTCCATACTTTTGGAATTGTATTTGTGCTGAGGGAGAGGTTAAAAAGAGAAGTAAGAGGTGGAGCAATAAAATCTGCAGCTATCTTTAAAAAGAAAGGTTCTAAGTTGTCCGGGCCAGCCGGTTTCCTAGGATCTAACTTGGATAATGCTTCATGAACAATACCAATAGTTAAAGGAGTAAAACTGAAAGGGTTTTCCAGACCACATTGTTCAGAGTCAAGGATTGGAGCGTTCACAGAAGCAGAAGTACAGTCAGTGACAGAATCAAACAGAGAGCCACAAAACACAAAATGCTTATTAAAGCAATTTAGCATAGTAGCCCTGTCTGATATAATGCCAGATGCTGTGGTGAGGCACGGACTAGCTCATTTGGGATATCACCAGTGGAAATCGATTTTATAGCTTTCCAAAATTTCCTAGGATTATTCAGGTGTTCTGTGGTAACTGACAAATAGTACTTTGATTTAGCACTTTTTATTTGAGATGAAAAGCTATTTCTTAGCTGCCTAAAACGCAGCCACTCTACCTCTGAGCCTGATTTCCTAGCCTTAGCCCAAGCATTATTTCTCTCATGAAGTAGACTGGACAGCTTAGCAGAAAACCAGGGATTGTTTCGTCCCTTCACTCTAAAAGGTGCAAGTCTATCTATAATTTTCATAAAATCAAGATAAAAATAAGACCATGCAGTTTCTACATCAGCAAACAGATTGATTTTACCCCAATCAAAATCAAACAGATCATGTAAAAAACCCTGCTCCACAAAGTGTTTTTTGTCTCTCTTTGTGATGATACGTGGTTTAACCTTTTGGACCTTAGTGTCCCTAATTGTGGCTACAACACAGTGGTCACTCACATCATTAGCAAATACTCCCACAGATGAGTATTTATGTGGAACATTTGTTAAAATTAGATCAATTAAGGAGGATTCATTTGGGGACTTAATATTTGGGCGAGTAGGACTGTCTATAATCTGGGTAAAATTCAAAGAGGTACACAGGTTTTTAAAATCCTCTGACACAGAAGTTAACCAGTCCCAATTAAAATCACCAAGCAGCACTATTTCCTTGTAGGAAAGTTGTGATAACAGTTTTGCCAATGACGATAAAGAGTCCTTGACAGCCGAGGGGGCCCTGTAGCAGCCCACCACCATGACCTGTTGACCCTTTGTTACCTCAATATTAAAAAAAAAAATTCTAGCTGTTTACTAACAGATTTGGAAACCATATTAGTTACACAAAACTTATTTTTCACATAAATGGCAACGCCACCACCTTTTTTAGGCCGGTCAGTACGATATACACTGTAACCATTTATGTAAATGTCAGAGGCCAAAATGGATTTATCTAGCCACGTTTCTGATAAGACAATGACATCAGCATCAGTCGAACTCGCCCAAATACGGACAAAATCTAATTTAGGTAACAGACTACGCACATTTAAATGAATTAAACCTAGCCCAGATCTAGATATAAAATCAGCAGGAGTAGCTATTTGACTAATACTGCTAGCCTTAACATGAAGTAACATTACGTAACCCAAAATGTTAAACAGTAAGAGTAGTAGTCATATTTTGTTAACCCTTTGAAGAGTACTGACACACCGGTGTGATCATTCTATAATACACCGTTTAAGCCCGGATGCCCCTGGGGGAGACATGCTAACGCTAACGCTAC
Source organism: Pseudochaenichthys georgianus (assembly GCF_902827115.2). Lineage (NCBI taxonomy): Eukaryota > Metazoa > Chordata > Actinopteri > Perciformes > Channichthyidae > Pseudochaenichthys > Pseudochaenichthys georgianus. The sequence goes on along the minus strand of NC_047505.1, from coordinate 9,957,309 downwards.
ATTAGCATCGGCAATCTTTTCTACTTCATGCTATCTGCACAAATGGTTAACATTGAACATTAAAAAGACCAAGCAGTTCAGGGAGAATCGAAGGAAGGCAGGCAGGCAGCTTTGCATGACATTCTTCTGGACGTGTTTCATTGTGGTGATAGCGAGGGTAGTCAATCCCTTTTTTGGCAAGACAGTAGTGACGGCCATCTTGGTGACGTGTGTTGTTGTGCAAGACCAGAGATGTAGTTCATTGAGCGATTTCACACAAAAAAAGTCTTACTTCACAGTTTTACGGCAAAACATTTTTGTTTTAACTCGCAAAATTATCTTTTAAAATGTACAAACATCATATGTGTTATTTGTGGCACAATTAAAACGGGATCGAAAGATAACTTTTCTCTCGCCATTGACTCCAACACATAATTTTTCCGAAACAAGGTCCCATGGAGGTCGATCGGAAAGGGAGGGACTTCGCCTCTCTATACACCAACAATGAAACACATGAGCACATACTACAGTTTAAAAAAGCAGAAATAAAATCTGAGCTGACAGAAAATGCTCAGTTTTAGTTTAACACACACAGTTAAAGGTAGGGTAGGTAAGAATGGAGAAACCAGCTCAAGTGCGCTATCATTTGAAAGTACGCAGCCGAAATAAATCCCCTCCTCCAACACGAAGGCACACATGACCAATGAGGGCACGAGATAAGTTTGTGCACGAGATGGAAGGCTGACAGGCAGATAGGCCATCCAATTATTTGGGCGGCTAAAATAATTGGTCGTGCTTTTTACAGCGCCACGGCTTCCACAGATGACATTTTTGTATGTATTTATTTTGAAAGCATTTAATGTATTCATTGCTATCGGGATGTTAAGAGCATTCCATGGAATATAACAACAAGTGTGAAGTCTGAAGTGAATTACATACCCCACCTTTACGCTCACACACACTATTTTATGAATATACAGGTGCATATACTGAATTAAAAACAGAACAAATGAACCAAAGAAAATGAAAACCATAAAGCAGATTACACTTAATGTATTAGCCTACAGAACAGTACAGCTGACAGAGAAGAGATAACATCTGATATTTTACAACAAACACTATATGATCTTTTTAGCTTTTTACTAACATTGCAATCCTGCTAGTATCCCCATTTTAAAAAAAAATGTAAATGTAATCTGATTACATCTTTTTTTTGAAATATATTAGGTAATCCCGTTACATGTAATCCATTACTCGCCAAACCCATATTTTCCACACCACCGAACCCTTTTTCCATCCCTTACTCACCATATATTTCTCCTGACGTCTACACTGACTGTTTTTTTTTTTATCACATTCCCATTTTTCTTCTTCCCGATCTCTCTTTCCACCCTATTACTTTTTTTCCTCACAGTTGTTGATATATGCCTGCTATATTCACCTTTTGCTCACTCATTCTTTCGGCATCACTTGTTTTCCCCTGGGGAGGCTCATTTTACTCTGCCTCTCTCTCTGGCTCATGCTATCAATGTGAGTGATTTTGCAATCCGGCGGCGTGTAAAAGACATGAGGAGACTGTCAAACAGATCAATAGATGAGTGTGATTATGTCTTAATAACACCAACGTACTATCGCTAGAACATATAAAAACACAAACGGATTGGAACAAACATGGAACTTAAAAGTCAAATTTATAAAAAAGCGATATAGAGGGAGATTTGTTTTAACATTATTAGTGTGACAGTTGGACAAATCTGTGCCTAAATGTGTAATCTGTAAATGTAAAAAAGAGATGTTTAACTCAACAAACAATACAATACATTTAATTGATTTACGAGTAGCGGAGAAGCATTTGTGAATATCTTGTTTTTAACATTTGTTAATTGTTTTTCTTATGGATCCAAAAGGCATTTGTGCATCTCAGTTCTGTCTGTGGATTTGCTTTTTCACATTTAGCAGGTTTGTAGCAATGTTTGAAGAACACCATAGCTAAGGTTACATAATCCATAACAGCACATCCTCACTTATTATCTCATCTAAATGTTATATTAATTATATGACCCGGCTTGGTAATTAGTAACTAATGTCTTCAAATATATGTAGTGGAGTACAGTAAAACGTTTAAAGTAGCATTCAATAAAAAAAACTCAAGTCACTTTCCAACATTGGTTAATAGTATCCAGGTTGCATGCTCTTTCTTTTAAATGCCAAATCCACATCATCAGCACGCCATCATGTGCTATCTGAAAATGGCCGAAAAGTTTGTCGCTGTGTGTGAAAAATGCAAATCCACAGAGAATTGAGATCCATAAACATGAATGCAACCCCCCCCCCCCCCCCACACACACACAAACTGGAGACATTCCGTGTCTGACCCAAACAGGAGTAGTGATCGGTGTGCCTCAGCGTGATTGATTTCCTGTCTGAACCAGAGGAAGTCAGTTCATCTGATTAAACACAGACAAGTTGGGAATTAAAGAATGGAAGCCACTCTTTCTGCCACACACACACACACACACACACACACACACACACACACACACACACACACACACACACACACACACACACACACACACACACACACACACACACACACACACACACACACACACCACACACACACACACACACACACACACACACACACACACACACACACACACACACACACACACACACACACACACACACACGTTCTCACTCCCATCCCGTCACATATTGACGGACGGTCAGAGCCCCTCCCCGTCGCTATATTACGTACAGAGTACCCCTTGCCCGTCAGGCTTCTACGGGCAGGGCGTCCCATAGACCTTCATTGCGGACAGCGGACCCCTTGACCGTCTGGCTTCTACGGGCAGGGCGTCCCATAGACCTTCATAGACCACGTGATCAACAACGATGGCCGACCTTCGTGTTATTCTCGGTGGAAAATGCATATTTTAAGGTTCATTTGGCCATTAAAATGCGTTTTGATGTCATTTTATGCGAGTAATGAGTTTTTATTTCTGATTATTTGTGCAGTACATGTACATGATGTTTAGTTTGCTAGTTATGACGAAGATTACTTCATGAATGTGTACACATTCATGGTTGCTAAGGTGGTTGCTATGGACGCTGCAACAGCTCCCAGACCACGTGATCAACAACAATGGCCGACCTTCGTGTTATTCTCGGTGGAAAATGCCTATTTTAAGGTTCATTTGGCCATTAAAATGCGTTTAATAATAGTAATGAGTTTTTATTTCTGATTATTTGTGCAGTACATGTACATGATGTTTAGTTTGCTAGTTATGATGAAGATTACTTCATGAATGCTAACGTTTTTTTGGTGGAAATGTGTTTTTTCACAGCAAAGTCACCCTCTGTACTTGGACTTATTGGGAGAATCTAAAGGCAAGAACATCCCAAATATTCATTTAGGTCTTTATTTTAGACCTTTAGTGTTGCCGTCTGTGAGGAAAATACATGGGGCTCAGAGCCTCGTATTTAAAAAAAAAAATGTTCCTTCTAATTTGTTATTCTTTTCAAAATAACACACAGTTATTTACTCACCAATAACACACAATTATCCTTGCTTTTATTTATTGGTTTATTTCCATAATCTCGGGCTTTTTTGGCGTTCGTCAGGAACTGAATTTCGAAATAAAAATAACCGGAAACAGATGTAGGCATTTCGAGCGATTACCCAAGATCCTCAGCTACGCTGATTGGATGTTTTAGGTGTCATCCTTGACTCCACTCTCTCATTTCAGTCCACACATCAAATCCGTCACTAAGTCTTGCCTTCTATCACCTCAGGAACATCTCCCGTCTACGACCATCACTCTCTGATTCCGTGGCCGAAACCGTCATTCATGCATTCGTCTCCTCCCGGTTGGATTACTGCAACGGAGTCCTGTTCGGGGTTCCCAGTAAAGCCCTGGACAGGCTCCAGTATGTGCAGAACTCGGCTGCCAGGGTGCTCACTCACACCAAGCCCTGGCAGCACATTACCCCCACCCTGATCCACCTCCACTGGCTCCCAGTCAAGCACCGTATCACCTATAAACTCCTTCTTCTGACTTACAAATCCCTCCATGCCCTCGCCCCCCAATACCTGTCTGACCTTCTACGCTACCACACTCCATCCCGGAAGCTAAGATCATCTGGACAGGATCTCCTCTCCACCCCCCGCACCAGGTTGCGGACTTTTGGTGACAGAGCCTTTAGTGTGGCATCCCCCACCCTCTGGAACTCTCTCCCCCCGAAATCCGCAGCGCCCCAACCCTGGACATTTTCAAAAAAGCCCTCAAAACGCACCTTTTTACTAAGGCTTTCCCCACTAGTTAGTTTAATAGGTTTATTTTCCACTACTTCCCCCCCCCCTACCCGACTTGTAAAGCGACCTTGGGTTTCCTGAAAGGCGCTATAAAAATATTATATATTATTATTATTATTAGCCGCAATGCATGCTGGGATTTGGGTGTTTATATTATATGAAATCCGGAAAACATTTAAAAAGAATAAGAATAATATTTAATTCCGAGTGCTCTTGCTTTTCTCTTTGAAAGTCATCACATAACGGCATTGTAATACACGTTCGGCTGCATTACATATTACAGATCTGCCGTAGTTCTTTATTTATAGAGCCCTGATGAGAAGACCTTTGGAAAAACTGGAAGAAATGCCGCCGAAACTGAATACTTGACGTGGATCATAAATATATCAACAATTAAAAAACATCTTCAATTTCTCTTCACACAATACGTCTCCTTGCAGTATCAACACTAATTCGGCTGACTTTTACATTTGATCTAATTCATAGATAGGTTATATTTACACCATAACGGTGCACAGCTGATATAAAAGGATTGAATTTTGAATATAAGAATGTAAATACTGAGTCTGAAATAGTATAGCAATAATGCTGTAACATTATGTGAAAGCATGCATAAAACTATACATCTTCAGATGTTGTACATACACACTAATAATACAATGTTATTATGGCTGTGTGCACCTTGTGTGTACCGCCTAGTGGTTAACGCACGTTATTGAATTATTGTTTGTATGTGTTATATTTGATTAAAAAAATATTAAGAGTACATACTTTCATAGGGGGAAAGTAGAAGGTCTGTGATAGAAATATAGAATATAAAAAATCAAGAAGATACTATAAGTGATCTCTACAATAAAACAGTTTAGTGCAGGATGTACAAAGATATTAATAGGATGAGGTGCAAAACAGAAAAACGAATTAACCTTTATTTAAACATTAAATAACAGATTAAGGTCTTCTTTTAAATAAGAAAACAACTGTGGGGGTATCTATCTACAGATAAATATTAAGCCTGACAAAGTACTTAACGTCTAATATATTGCTTTCCTGCAATGTTAACTATGTTGAAGCACTTATTTTAACTGATATTATACATGCATTATACTCTTATGTATGTAGATAGAATAAGAAATGTGCAGAATATGACAGTTTAATGGTGGAGGTACACACATATTGATAGATGTCTTGTAATGCACTGTTGAGGAACCTGTGACCCAAGTTTTTCATTCATTGCATAACTACACCGTAGTTGTGTAAATGATATGTCAATAAACCTTTAAATCTTGAAATCTTGAAAGGGATGTGCAAAATAGCCATAATATATAGTCTTTAATGAACTATTAGTAGAGAATAACGAGTAATTACTTTATTACTCGTTTCCATTAATGTCAATTGCAGATACATGTTTAGTCTTCTCAAGCACCAACTATCAAATATCTCTCCTGATTGTTGGCACTTGACAATCACCTTCCCTGAATTTTACTCAGGTGTAACTAAAGTCTGATTTAGGGTTGTTTATATTTCACATCATTAATCAGAATCTGCAAAGTAACTCAAATAAGTGTAGTGGAGTAAAAAGACCAGGTTAACCTCTGAATTGTAGTGGAGTAGAATTACAAAGTATCAATGAGCTGTCATTTGGGTATATATTAATGCTATATATTGATGCTGCGCATTAATGACAGCGATTTTCACACCCATTTATTAATTATATGTTTACATTTGATAACACCAATGTGTTTAATACTGGCAACTTCTAATTGTAGGAAAAACGAAAACGTTCAGTAGAGACGTCCCATAGAACATTTTGCGAAACACAATAGTGTAGTGTGTAGTTCTGGGGGGGCGTTCGATTCCAGTTTTGGATAGTCTGGCGTGGTTTCGTTCCATTTCAAACAGCTGTTTGACGCTCGGCGTAACCTTGGCGCCTGCCACTCCAACATCCAATCCCAGACCTTGAAGAGTAATCACGGGGACTGTAGTCCTAAACGATAGCTGGGGATCATGGGTAGTGTAGTGTCCTTCGGCCATCCTAAACTCAAAAATGTTGACAATCGCAATGATGCTCGAAATGTCCCTTATAGGCCTACGTCTGTTTCCGGTTATTTTATTTTGAATTCAGTTCCTGACGAACGCCAAAAAAGCCCGAGATGATGGAATTAAACCAATAAATAAAAGTAAGGATAAGTGTGTGTGATTGGTGAGTAAATAACAGTGTGTTATTTTGAAAAGAATAACGAATTAGAAGGAACAAATATTTAAAAATACGAGGCTCTGAGCCCCATGTATTTTCCTCACAGACGGCAACACTAAAGGTCTACAATAAAGAGCTAAATGAATATTTGGGATGTTCTTGCCTTTAGATTATCCCAATAAGTCCAAGTACAGAGGGTGACTTTGCTGTGAAAAAACACATTTCCACCAAAAAAACGTTAGCATTCATGAAGTAATCTTCGTCATAACAAGCAAACTAAACATCATGTACATGTACTGCACAAATAATCAGAAATAAAAACTCATTACTCGCATAAAATGACATCAAAACGCATTTTAATGGCCAAATGAACCTTAAAGGAATGGTCCACTCATTAGATAATTAATCAAAACCTCAGTATTTAGTGAAACGTTATGTTTAAACCATACCCTGAAGAAATCAGCGATATTCCCCCGGTAAATAATGATTTTATAGCTCTTTTTTATCAAGACCTGTATATTCCGTCTGGCCGCCGCCATGTTTTGCCATTTTCAGTAGTCACGTGATGGTCGTGACGTCATCCATGCGTTCACTTTGTCAACACACGGAAACATGGTGGAGTATTTCAGTTCGGACTCGCCAGCAGATGAACAAGTTTTGACCAATGTGAAGAGATTGGATTGGGGAATTCATCCATACATATCAGTATGACAATACGACACCCACTGTCCTTAGACCTCACATCGTACAAGGAAAAACTTCCGAAGAAAACCCACAGTTTAAAGGGAACATGGAGAAACCTCAGGGAGAGCACAGAGGAGGGATCCCTCTCCCAGGACGGACAGACGTGCAATAGATGCCGTGTGTAAATTGAAAAGATAATACATTTGCAACATAGGTAGTCCAAATGTTTGGAAATGCATGTGTGTATAATGGGAAGATGATATAAGATACTATAATGTATGCATGTAGTACCACCCTTGCTAGCGATTCCCTCTCTAGTTTAGCATACTCAGCTTCGTTGTCCCTGGCCATAGAATCACGATTTTATGGGGCCGGAAAAAACTGGGGTGGAAATACACACTAGCCGGTCCTAACGCTATATGGAAAGGCCACCAAAATCTGGCCTGGCCTGGACGTTAAAACGGGGCTAGCCGCTGCAATGGAAATGCGCTATAACATACCTTATTCTTACTCCGAGCACTACTTCTGCTCCTCCGTCGCTTCACACTTGCCGAGGGCGATTTCTCTACTGCCGAATTGGTGTCCTGGTCGGTGATGACCCAGAAAGACCGATGGTACTGCATCTCCATTGAGTAATGGTTGTTCTTTAATCCCATGTTATGTTTGATCATACTCTCAGAGTAGTCGTCCGGAAATGTGAAATGTTCGCTGCATACATGAGCCTGTAAATCTCTCGGTTCGGGCCGGCCACATTTCGCTAGCCACTGCCTCCGAATGTACTTCTTATGCTTACCTTTTGGCAACGATGGAACCGAGCATTCCGTGGATTGTTCCTATCCGAATTATGGCAATATTTCGCGATACAGTGAGGCATATTTGAATAGAGAAACTACAGTAAAAACATGGAGATCAACGTGTCTTCGGAAAACCAAACGCTGGATTACGTCACGTCCGGGAATGGCGGCGCCCACAGTGTTGATTTTAATTTCGGTATATAATCAGTTTAAAATCACTGAAAATGTCATCCGGATTAAAAAAAAAAAAAAGAAGAGACTGGCAGAGACTGGTCTGTTTTATCGGATGAAAATTTTAAAAAAAATGAGTGTCATGAGCCTACCATTCCTTTAAAATAGGCATTTTCCACCGAGAATAACACGAAGGTCGGCCATCATTGTTGATCACGTGGTCTATGTAGGTCTATGGGACGCCCTGCCCGTAGAAGCCTGACGGTCAAGGGGTCCGCTGTCCGCAATGAAGGTCTATGGGACGCCCTACCCGTAGAAGCCTGACGGGCAAGGGGTACCCTGTACGTAATATAGCGACGGGGAGGGGCCCTGACCGTCCGTCAATATGTGACGGGATGGGAGTGAGAACGTGTTGCGCGCGCGCGCACACACACACACACACACACACACACACACACACTCTATATATCAGCCTACAAGTGCTTCTTCCCTTATCTATCCACTACAGCAGGGGTGGGGAACCTCCGGCCCCCGGGCCGTATACGGCCCGCGAGACCTTTTGGTACGGCCCTCGAGGTCATTTATAAACACACGCAAAAAAGAACAAAATTAAAGAAATCTAGACCGCAAACAAATTAAACAAGCGAGTACCTGTTTTTCCTGGCCAAGGTCAGGGTCCTTGAACACAATACGAGCATAACGTGTCATCACGTGGTATATGTCTCGTCTGACAGGGATGCAGTTCTGACTGAGAGCACCAGAACACGGCTCCGGGCCGGGACTTCACAAATCGCAGTATCCATAAGGAGCCATACACATGCCGCAAGTTTTTGCGTGGCTGTGTCTTTAGTTGAGAGCCCAGTGGCGATCTGTTCATCTGTCATAACTGATCATAGGCCTACAGTCAATCACTTTGTTGTATTAGCATCTGGTTAGCTAGCTATGCTAACGAATATAAGAAGCTTTTCCTACAACCAGTGAGGTAAAGGAACATCTTTATATGATCAGTATAGTTCTAAAAAAATAAGAGACTAAAGGAAAAACAGGTATAAAATCCTATATGACAGTAACAAAAAGTTGTTATAAATGAACAAGAATACAGTTTGAAAGGGGAGTGATTTGTAAAATATCCATAAAGAAAAAGAAATCTGCTTCCAGTTCTGTTTCATCTGGGTGTTGAGAGATGTATCCATAGATCTCTTAATTTTGCTCTCAAAGTGCACCAGATTGGTGCTTTTAACTTCAACATTTAAAAAAAATCTCCCCCCCCCCCACTCACTTAAATCATGTCTACATTGATAGGAAAGTCATGGTAAGATATCTGGATTAAGAGGTTGCTTTTTCTTTGCACAGCATGAAAGAAAGGCCAAATGAATGGGCTGTGATTTTAGTATTTTTAAGCAGAGGTCAATCATTTGTACGGCCCTCGGAGGATGTTGAAAAAATGTAAATGGCCCTTGAGAGGAAAAAGGTTCCCCACCCCTGCACTACAGTATGGGCCAATGCAGAAACGCTGGCTCCTTGTACCGCGTTGTTTGTCAGATCATCCGTCAGCTTGTAACGGCTCTGTGGAGGGTAGAGTGCAGCAGCAAATCAGTTAAATTAGACCTCTGTAATAGCTGCACCCACAAGAGCACTTCCATTTACATTTTATACATTTAGCTGACTGCTACAATAGCAGCGATACGAGCGAGAGATAGACAAGAAGCAAAGATCAGAGCTGTAGTGGTCCTGCAGTATTACTGAATGCAAGGACAAAGAGGAAAGGAAATAGATTAAAGGAAGGATGTATAGGTTACTCTTTGTAGATACAGTAAGCATGCAAATCATGTATCTCACATTATGATGGTCTCAAATCTACTTCCACCCTACGTACAGCTGTACTGTACGAGAAATGGGGTTCTTACGGCCCGTACACACTGCGTCGTGCGTTGAAGCTTCAACGCTTCAGCCCATTCACTTTGAAAGGGGTGACGTCACGCTTTGCCGAACTGCTTTGTCGGAGCGTTGCTTCGCGTTGCTTCGCGTTGCTCGCTTCAAAAGTTGAAAGCTTCGGCGGAAGCGTCAGCCAATCAAATCATATGCCAGTACAAGCTCTAGCCCAGGGGTGGCCAACCAGTCAGAGGTTAAGAGCCACTTTTTTCTCTGTTACTGCAAAGAGCCACATCAAACACACAGTCACTGATACCGGTTCTTTCAGTTTTTTGTTTTCTGGAGACAAGATTTCAACGTCACTGATGCATTGTTGTGGCATTGGGATATATATTTTTTAAATCCTCTGGAGCAGAGAGAGGAGCTGTGGATTATTGTTATTGATTAATGCATCAGTGTTTCTTAGGGTCAAAAACACTAAACTTACAACTTAAAATGAAAGCGTTTAGTTTATTTAATAAAAGAGCACATGTTCAATGTGAAAAGTGACAGTAGTTATAGATTATTTGCAATTTGGCTATATATATATTAAAAAATAATAATAATTATATATACTTTCTTGTTAAATCAAGTTACGTTTTCTTGCATCACAGCAGCTCCAACTACTTTTGTTGGACCATATATTGTTCCAGGAATTATTGTCTTTTTAAAACCATTTTATAAATATGACCACCCTTTCAGAATAAATACAAATGGACTGTGAAAAAAATGCACTTACAGGTCCCATGTCATGCTTTTCTGGTTAATACCCGTCCCCTTGTGTTATGAAGGTTGTTCTGCATGTAAACGGTCTGCAGAGTCACAAACCCTCAAAGTGCACCCTGTAGGGAGTAAAACTCTAACACAGAAAATACCTGTCTATGCTGCCCCAGAACGCCTCGTTGGAGATTTCTCTTTTTCTTTCTGGGCACACTGGGCCCATACCCAAATGGACCAATCCGTGGAGCCGTTACGTTACACACAATTTTTCTCAGCTGCAGCTCCGCTGATTTCTCCCCCTGAGACGGCGGGACGCGGCGAGGCTGTGAGTCGGTGTGTGTGCTCACACACCGACTCACAGCCAGGCTGCGGGTGTGTGTTCGGGCTGGGTTTCGCTGTGTCTCGCTGTCTCGCAGACGGCCACTGGGCTCATAGGGACGAGGGGGGGCAGGAGCTCCAACAAGCCGTTTAGGACAGAGAGTGAATACACACACTATACAGAGATGCTGTGAGAAACCAATGTGAGTTTGGAATATTGAACAATGTAAATCTATTCTAGTAGACCTCAACAATGGAATTATGACCAGTAGAAATGGCCATGACATGGGACCTTTAATTAATGTTAAATATGTTGCACAGAAGTATAGAGATGAATTCAACCTAAACAGAGATGTTTACTCCTTC